>NC_090891.1:18786318-18823818 GCF_036669925.1 Montipora capricornis | reverse complement strand
ACACTCGGCTATCGCCTCGTGTGCCATTTTTTTGTTCTTACCACACTTTGACGTCATCTGTGATCTACTACTGAACAGACGCACGGCAACATGGAATCTATTTGTTTTTATATAATAAAGAATTAAACTTCATTCCCGTAAAAGCTGATGATTACGTCAATCGCGCCGCTGTCCTCTAATAGATCATAGGCAAGAACCAATCAAAATGCGAGAATAACTTGGGTTATAATTGTTGTAATGTTTAGGGTGGATTATTAAATGTATGAATACAGAAACCGATAAGATGATACCGAAGATTAAGAAGATGTGTTGAGATGCGTAAAACAGAGCTTGAGGAGGGTAGGTTTAAATATCCTTTTTACAAGGGGTTTGAGCTACAGAGGTTGCATGAGTGCATAATTCAACTAGGTAAAATGCGGATCACCAATTTAACCTAGGTTAAAACGGATTCAACCTGAGAACGGATTTTAATTGCAACATATATATGTACTTAGAATCGACACATTAGGAAGTAAGGCCGACGAAACAAAAGGTCTAATCAGCGTGTAACTATTTAAAAAAAAAGAGAAGTGAAAGACTGATCAAACAGTGAAGAAATATATGTTATATACAACAATTATTCTACGAGGGCGCGCTGGATATGAAGTGATAGATAACCAACGAGGCGCGTAACGCCAAGTTGATTATAATCATTTTATATCCAGCAAGCCCGAGTTGAATAATTGTTTTTTAAAAACTCCAGGATCAACAACTCTTCTATGTTGATTTTATTTCGTTTCTGTCGGCCTTTTTTTTTTTTTCCCAGAGCTGCAAAAATGGCTTCATTGCTAGCGCGTTCCTTGACCATATTTGGTACAGCAGGTATATGAACTGAAAGCCTGTGTCCGGCGAACCAATGAGTCAATCCTGGAAATCTGATGTCCGTAGTTCAGTTTTTATTTATTAAACTCAGGGTCTTAAAATAACTAAGGAGAAAGTACTGCCTTTGTAATTACGCCCGCAAATGGTTAGGCCTTTAAGCCTTCTCGAATGACAAGCTATAAACGCTTGGCCACGTCGCACAAATATCTTCCATGTTCATGTAGAGTGTTTTCACATGGTGGAACGGAGGCCATGTTAGTTTACCCAACTAATCCTCTATTATCATGCAAAATTTTTCCTTTGTTTCGATGTTTAAAAGGGTATACTGATCACGTGAGTGAAAACACTCTATATAAGTTTCCCGCGGGACGCGAACCCACAGTCACAATATTCGAGAACGGTAAGGGATGACGTTTCCGGTGTTGTAGCTGTCCTTTGTGAGAGTGTGAGTGGGTGGGTATATAAGGTCCATATTATGTGAATAGCTGCTAAAACTTCAACCTGCTCAAAGAAATAAATAACTGTTACAAAAAGAAAACTTGTCGGTTTTGGGGAGTCTTCGTTCTTGTGGAAGTCGTTGTTCCAAACCCTCTTAATCTCTCTTCTAAAACTAATTGGAGTCATGGGACTGTTTTCGCTTATAAACAATGTTTCACACTTTTTGAAGATAAGTAATCAAGAACAGCGAAAAATAATGCAACCAATCAGTATTTAATTTGCACACTTTAACACTACATGCATACATTTCATTCAAGCTATAAAAAGGCATCGACCTCTTATTTCCAGCTAAGAACTGAGTTATTTCGTAAATTGTCAAAGCATGATTAATATTTATTTCCTTGTGACTCCGTGATGTGTTCTGTGTCCTGCAACGATAAAAAAAAAAATTAAGAAAGGGGACGAGAGAACGTATTAAATCGGTTGCAGATGTGGAATATATTTTCTTAGCTAGATCTCATCAAGGTCAATTTACCGGCGGCCTCTTGGCCGAGTTCTATTTGTTGGAAAACGCTCATGTAAATCTTCAACCAGGTAAGAACGGATTCAACTGGAAACCGGATTTGACCGACAACGATAACACTAATATATAGTATAAAAGACGTCTAATCGAATTAGAAAGCTAACTCGTATTTAAAAGTCAGGTAAAAAGGAACTCATAAAACTCTTCGTGCTTACTTTAGCTTTTACGGCTGACTTTGCTCCGGTAAAATGTCACACGGCGGGTGACCCTCTTGGACTATAACTTTAGTGCCTATTCTCCTATCACGTCTATTTTTTTGTAGTTTATTCTTGTTCTAGATAAGAGCGCAAAGTTTAGATGTCAGTTGTGCCTTATTAACCTTAGTATTTAGCAGCTGTCCCTAGCAGCTGTCCCTAAACGATAACCGCTAACTAAAAAGTTATGTATATTAGGTGATGATAAAACTGACTTAAACTACGAAAAAGAGCAAATATTTAATTGGCTAGAGAACAGCAAGAATGTCTATTAATTATTGAATAAAGTCAAAGGTATTTACTGATAACTTCCCGTTACTTTCTCATGTTTATTCTTTAGCTGAAGGAAGAAAATGAAAAGATATATAAAAAAATTACAC
The DNA here is from genome assembly GCF_036669925.1 of Montipora capricornis. Classification (NCBI taxonomy): domain Eukaryota; kingdom Metazoa; phylum Cnidaria; class Anthozoa; order Scleractinia; family Acroporidae; genus Montipora; species Montipora capricornis. Next base: position 18,821,362 of record NC_090891.1, on the reverse strand, counting down.
TTGATTAAAAGATATGTATAAGTAAAAGAGAATATGTTTGACTAGGGAAGGAAAACTTCAAGAGTACGAAGACAACATTTTTTTCCCATTTTGGCTCCCCACGAGAATAAATTTTTTTCCAAATGATTTTTGCGTTCCGTATTGACTAGAAAATAGAAACGATAGGGTGCCTTGCCTTCATTAGAGGGGAAGAAAAATGTTTACTGTGAACACATCGCCCAGAATGCTATGACATATCACTTCAAGAGAAAAGATAATTATACGATACTTATGACTTTTACGAATTACACTCAAAGCAATGCCTTGTTCGAGAATGTTTTCTTTTTCTTTCTTTTAATAAATTTGTGCAAGCGTTGCTGCCATCTTGATTTTTGGACAAAAACTGTGCTCATCACAACTCTGGTGTCGATGATAATAATGAGATCCATTGGAGACAGCATGTAATGCAATAAATGTATTAAAGACATTTCTTCAGCTAAAGCGTGTACAATTAACAATTAACTCACGGCATAATGTGTTCATCGGGCTTGTTTCCAGGTAGAATTCTCCCTCTGGATGGGTTTCCTCAGCCCTGAAACCCATGAGAGGGCATCCTTCCTTACCGCAGTCGTTGCACCACCCGATTTTATACCAAACATAGCTGCTACATGGGTATCCTTTAAACGGGTTGGGGCAATCCTCCGTCAACGTTTTGATATAGAACTCTGTGGACCTCAAGTGGTTACAGCCGACTGTGAAAGTAAGGTCTGTACAGAAAAGCAAAGAAATACAGCGTTGACAAGTTTGTAACTGAATTAAGCAGCATCTTCCTTGATATTCTTGTCTCAAAACATTCATTCAGTGTTAGGTTCCCTCGTTAGCTTTAGAGCTTTACGAATTGAGTAAATCGGGTTAATGGCTTGGCGTGGAATGTGATGTTTCAATAAGTTCATTGTTTTCAAAATACCTTGGAAAGTCCAATTTTCCAAAAATTATTCGCACGGCGCCCTGGCTATGGGCCTTTGAATTTTGTATCGGCTTCAAAGGGACCCTCCACTCCCGCAACAAAGATAACTTTAAACACAGGAAGTAATGCTTTCTATTTAAAAGTATATTATAAGAAAATTGTAGCTAAGCAATTTCTTTTTTTTTTTTTTTTCGTGAGTCCATTTAATTGGGCCCAGATGTTTGAAAATCCACGATTATACCAAAACTGAGGTTTGAACTGTACCCTTGAAAAGTCCTTCTTGTTTTATCAAGTGAGCATCGGCAGAAAGCAAAGATTGAAACCCGAAGCGTCTTTTTTGAATGGCGTCTGCCCTTATTACGGCAAGGACCTAAAATGGGATCGTGACTAAAACACCACACAAGCACATACGAGTAACATACGAATGACATACGAGTACACACGACTAAGTATGGTAATATACAGGCTATATACGAATACACTGGTTACATATGAATGCATAGGAGTAATAGATATGAAATGTACCATTTTTTTCTTTACATTTCATTTTTACATGTGCATGGGTCATGTCTTGCATACACACCCGAGTGCGCGCAAGTGCCACATTAAAAAAAGTAATAAAAATAGGGGCTTTTCATTGCCCATGAAGCACAACGAAACGACAACACAGAACAACAACAACTGTTAAGAATCCCAACTGGCTGGAGGCAAACCAGTTGGCTATCTACGAGTGCGACAGGGAAGTTGAACCAGGGACTACCAGGATCAAATTCAACGAGTGGTCAGAGCGGGTCTTGAACCCGGGATCTCCGGATCTCAAGGCAAGCGCCCTAACCACTGGGCCACACTGCACCACATGTGCACCACACGTGCACCACACCACACTGCACCACACGTGCGCGTACCCGTACCACACACATGCACCACACATGTGTACCACACACAAAGACATGTGTACCACACACAAAGACTAAAGTACAGTCCAAAGTACAGCTTAGGGGAGAAACGGTGCCTGTGCACGAAGATGTGGAACCAGTCGACATTGGTGAGTAAATAGATGTGTTTATCACTAGGTTGTCAAACAGTCGGAATATGCGTTTCATTTCTCCGTATTGTTTTTCTTTTCCGTGTCATGAAAAGTATTTCCTTTTCCTCCCCTGCTAAGTAGTGTCTTTGTGTGTAGAGTATCTGCGCGTATGTTTGGTAAGTTTGAGGGGGTACTTCAAATGCATAGATTTTATCTGGTGGACACAGTAAAATATTTAACTTAATTAACATGCAATGGCGTCCAAAGTCCTTGTAACGCGCATGGCGTTTTATTGGATCTTTAAAAAAAATACCCTTATGGAGCTCAATAATGGAAAGTCGATTGGATGAACAAGACAGGCGGGGAAAAATAAATATATGGAATCTTCAAAGCGATGAGTAATGGTCTTCGAAAACAGTTGCACCTTTCGCCGTTGGATATCACAAAGTGAGCTTTGTTTATAATGTCATTTGAATTACTGTTATGTTATGTACAAGAATGAAACCAAATGGCAAATTCTGTATGGGTTTAATTAAAAGGAATCGAACGCCTTGAATGCATCATATTGTTTACTAACGTCGCATCTCAGTTGTCTGGCAATTTACATTTATTTTTTAGTCAGTCAACTCTTGCCACATTAAATTTAGCCGCTGATTTACCTCTTCGTCGAGTTCTCGTTAATATTTTATTAACTGTGCTGTTATCAGTGAAGTTTAGGTTTTAAACCTTTGCATAAACCGTCTTGCACAGCGTTGGATCAGAGAAGATCGTGATCAGTCGAAATTGATTAAAAAATATTGATGAAAGTCAAGTAGACTATAGCACAACTGATAAAACAACGCGAAAAAGTATTTTTTAACACATACATTTCTGTGCTGTCATGTACGACTCTGAAACCAAACGGCAAATTGTCTGGAAACTTTTTTCGAGTTGAATACCATAGACATATTTGACATAAGGTGATCACGTGCACCTTTGTGGCTCTCAATTACGTGATTATTTTTTTTCCTTCTGACAGAACATCGTGTTCCTTCCCCAGGCATTTTACAATCGATTGTCATTAATCTTTCGTGGTGAATTCGAAATTCAGAGTTTTATATAAAAATTATGTTATTTTTTCTTCATCTGTCTTATGACTTGCCTTTTTTCTGTTAACGTGTATCATGAAAAATTTGCGGGATTTTTATTTTGCGGACTGAGAAATTTTTGAGGTTTGCGGGAACAATTTTTGCGGCGCGAATTCGGACTAAAATTTCCCCTGGGAACTAATTTTTGCGGCTTTCTTTCCAAGCAGCAAGACTATTTCCAACCTCTATTACTGTTCGGTAAAATACCCTTCAATCATCGAGAACGTGGAAAAAATGTGGCATCCTGGAGGCCTTAGAAAATGGTTAATGTGACCTTTTGATTTGTTGCTTTGAGTTCTTTTCTTATGCCCCAGAGACTGGAAAAGTAAATTACTATCCACAAAAATTAATCCCCGGCCAATAAAAGTGCTATACCGTAACTCCTGGGTTTGCGATACTAATTCGTGCAAATGTAAACCAAAAAAACATTTGACCTGTCATCAGATTAGACTGAAAAGAAGATAAATTGTGAAGCGGAACCAACATGTTCTGTCCTTCCTTAGTGTGTGGCATAAACGCTTGCTTAGTGCAACTCTAAACATGCTTGACATGCAGGAAAACGTCCGTCAGAGCAATTTGCATTATTTTTTTTTTTTTTTTGCAGAGTATTTTACTTAAAGGGGCTATGTCACGTTATTTTAGGGTATTTCGGGAAAATCTTTAGTTAATTACGAGTTTAAAACTCGAAAATGGTAATGTGGAATTCCTTTACCGATAAAATTATCGTTACACAACAAACGAAATGATTTGCAAAAAAAAATTACCTTTATCCAGGCGATTTGTCATAATTTTGAAAAACGTCGGGCGACTTTTTTCAAGATTACCCAAATGTAATCCGTTTCAATCTTGTACATTTATGTCCATCCATGCTTCTCTTTCCATTTGCAGTATTTCTCTAATGTTGTTCGACAGTTTTAAGTGGTTCTTGCAATGTTTCATCCTATTTTTTGGGCATTTTGGGCCAAAAAGGAAAGGAAAGCAACTTATCAAGTGTCTAGTCGTTCTAGCACTGGAGCATTAATTGGGGGAACTGTAAACTGAAATTAACAATTAACGCAAATCAAATCGAGTGCTCTCATTACTGCGCCATCCTTGCACCCCAAATCATGGATTATATAATTTTGAGTGACATAGTCCCTTGAAAGAATAAATGAGTGAGTTTCACTCAAGAGCGTGTTTTGTTATCTTTGAACTGAATTTATTACCAAAGCTTTAAAAAGTAAAAGACCTTAAAACGGAACACGACATAACAAAATAATTCAACGTGTGAACGTGTTAGCCAAAGGGCCATTGCTGACATGACATCTGGGTGACCACACAAATGGGCTACATCACCTCCCACGAAAAAAAAAAATACTCGAACGTTCCAGTTCAATACCACCCAATTCAGTGCCTTCTGTTTTTGTGTAACACGTACCACAGGAAACCCAGTTTACGCTCGTAGCGCCCCTAGTTTTTTTGAAATCAATGTTGGCATAAAGCATGTATATCGGTTTTGAGTAAAGTAAAGACAGATGCTATTTGATCGAAAGAATTACCCTAATTTATTTAACTGAGGTAAAAGCGTTAAATTATGGTTCACAACCAATATCAGAAAGATACGAAACAACTTAGGGACAACTCAGAAGGTGAGACCTTATACCTTATTGAAGTGTATAGCCAAAGGTTAATAGTGACCTTTGGAAAGTATTCGGCAAACGGCAGGGATAGGCCAGCGATTTATCAATTTAAATTCTTCCCTACAGATAGAGCGCTTTCCATTTTAAGTGGAAAAACTGGTGAGAAATTTTCTAATAACAAAATGAGACGGGGTGTACCCTTTGAGAGCAGTTGTCTGTTACTGTATTCACGTGGAGTATCAATAGGCCTTATCCGGTAAGGTTTTCGACGCTGCCTAATAAACGAGTTCGCCAAGCTGTCTGAAATTACAGTGTTTGTAAGGGAATCCGATGTGCAAATAGCCTTTTCCAAAATTGAATATTACACAATTTGTGAATGGCAACGTTAAAGTACTAGGTGGAAGATTGATTTGTGTTCAAAAAGTTTGAAGGATGTCGCTTGGCTAGAAGACGCTCAGTTAGGCCCTGTTTACAAGCAGGTAGGGTAACCCTACTGCTAGGGTTACCCTAGCAGGAGGGTTAAAGATAGCCCGGGTTTACAAGCAAAATTTCACAGTAGGGTTACCCTACCACCCGGGACAGCTTTGCGTGCTTGGTAACCGCCAGCATCCCAAACACAATGGAAACAGTTAAAAAGTTGTCCCGGGTAAGCGAGCTGTCCCTAGCAGAGCATTTGCAAGGCCCTAGAGTTAGGGTAACCCTAGCACTCAGATAGGGTTACCCTAGCGCCAGGGTAACCCTAGCTGCCTTATAAACACGTCGATGAAAAAAAGAATAAATGTCAGAGTGCTAAGGTAACCCTCATGCTAGGGTTGCCCTACCTGCTTGTAAACAGGGCCTCAATTTTTCTAATTTTCCATACATTTGTCTGTAATTTGGATGATGAGAAATCATCATCCAATCAGAGATGAGCAAACGGCGAGACGGTTTGCGGCTGGCACATGAGACTTTTGCTACGTATTCCTACCGCTCGAATACTGTGAAATTTTGATCTTCTTCGAGGGCTAGCTCCAGGCCGTTTGAATGGTACGAGGAGAATCGTGCATCTTTTGACCTTTATGCTGCGAAGTTTGAAAGCCGAGCAATGCGATTTTGGGGGAAAAATCGCTCCAGCGCTGGGACCCTTTCAAAGCAAGGCTTCCATCCTTTTACTTCTATAATAGTCAACGGTGAACTAAAAATCATTCAAAATCGCTCAAAAAAACCACTTTTGAGGCAAAAGGACGACTTAACACCACAGGTAAGCTAATTCAACGTTTATTTATCATTGAATTAAATTCATAGCGATATGTCGCTATAAGTGAGGCAAACGGTAAATCTAGTACAATTACCACAAAATAACAATCGGGTACACAAACACCTTGTGCGGGCCCCCTGTGGTTTTCCCACGAAAAATGGAAAGCGCTCTATCTGTTGGGAAGAATTTGAATTGAGGAATCACTGGCTGATCCCTGCCGTTTGCCGAATACTTTCCAAAGGGGACTATTAACCTTTGGCCATACACTTTCTATAAAGTATAAGGTCTCACCTTCTGAGGTGTCCCTAAGTCGTTTCTTATCTTTCTGATATTGGTTGTGAATCATAAGTTGACGCCTTAAAATTGATTTTAAAATAATTTACACATGAATCTACTCTTCAATGCCGATTGGTTTCACATCTTCGTACACAGACACCGTTTCTCCCTTAAGCTGTACTTTGGACTGTACTTTAGTCTTTGAGTGTGGTACACATGTGTGGCGCATGTGTGAGGTATTGGCGCGTGTGGCCCTTGCGCGCGCTCGCGTGTGTATGCAAGACATGACCTGCGCACGTGTTAAAATGAAATGTAAAGAAAAAAACGGTACACTTCATTTGTATTGCTCCTATGCATTCGTATGTAACCAACGTATTCGTTTATAACCTGTATATTGCCATATTTAGTCGTGTGTACTCGTATGTACTCGTATGTCACTCGTATGTTACTCGTATGTACTGGTATGTTACTCGTGTATACTCGTATGTTATTCGTATGTACTCGTATGTTACTGATATGTACTCGTGTGGGGTTTTAGTCACAATCCCTAAGATGGATGCAAAGGTGGGTGAACTTTGAAACGCACCTGATGGGTTTCAAACCGGAGTGCTCAGTAGGGTGGGGAGCGCTGCAGATATCCGCTACATTACACACGCCACCTTCAAATAAGAGTTCTGAAATTTACGAAAACGTACTGAAACCAACAGAATCTTTTGAAACAGTTCAACATTGAAAGAAAAAAGCTTGATGATTTTGGCACAAGTGGACAGATCATTAACATAAGCAGACAAATAAAAATACTGAACAAAGTATTGAGCATTTGAATAGTGACACACTTTAAAAAAAGAATCGTTTTCAGACTGCCAAAAAAGAGAGAAATTGTTGAACGAAACCTCCGAACAAAGAACTAAAAGATTAAAAGAACGGGCTGCGAAGGGAAAGGAAAAATTTCTTAATGAAACAGTGGAACAAAAAACTGAACGGCTGAAGAAAAGAAGACGCAAATTGTTTGGCTTCTCTACTTGTTTGACTGTTACACGACGTTTCTCTTCTAGTCCAATTTGCCAAATACACCGAAAGCAGTTGATTACATTTTTTTTTGCTCTTATACTGTTGATTTCCCTTAATCTGTAATTAATTGCAAACCAGTATTATTTCAATACCATAGTTAATTCAATTAAATATTGCACATTGTTGTGTAGCGGTAATCAACCTGTCATTTGCCACTCAAGCTTGCCAATTTTTTATGCCCTGATTTCAATTCAAAACTATCTACTTAAGCCGCTGTCACACGTTGAAACTTTTGGCTGAAACTTGTGAGCAACGGCGCTGCGAAACAAGTTTCAGCAGGCGTTGCACCGTGTAACATTAAGGTTAAACTCGTTCGGGAACGTTGAAACTGGTCTTGAAATTTGCCTCAGCCGGTTTCTGCTTTGCTTACGAAGCGAATTATAACAAGCCCGGACGAGACCAGTTTCACGAAGTGGTGTTACACGGTGAAACTCTTGTTTTTATCACCACTGCGATTGCTCCGACCGTTGCAGAAATAGAAAGCGGTTCTACTTTCTTGAAACTCGTCTCGCAACGGAAGTTCAAAAAATTTTCACGAAATTAAACCGATCACACGAGTTTCAGCTAAAAGTTTCAACGTGTAACAATTGTTCCATGTCCGACCACGTACACAGTGCGTACCTATTTTTTAACTTTGCGGAGAGTTAGTCTTAGCTTCCTAATCAAATTTCTGCAATAAAAAATCGGGATCCCTGAGTTCGTTTTTGAGATGTCAGCGCTTTAACACAAAATATTGGGAGATTTTAAATGGTTCTTTTGTTGCCATGGTAGTTTATTGCGTCACATTAATATGTGCATCTTGTTTAGCAATTATTGGTGTTTCGTACGGTACCATAACGTTGCCGTTAACTGAAATTATATAGTGTTGTAGAGTTAATCCTTCTAATAAGGCATTCCCTCCAAATTAGTGAAAGATGTTTGAGCCACCTTAAGTTTCTTCAGTAGTCTCTCTTCTACGACTGCTTGGATTCATGGGACTGTTTTCATTTGTGAACGATGTTTTACACTTTTTAGGATACATAATCAAGAAGAACGGACAATTATGCAATCAATATGTTTAATTCTTTTGCTTTCTGTCACACGAATTAAGATCACATGCATGAATTTCATTCAAACTCAATAAGCCATCAACTTCTTATTTCCAGCTAAAAAAGCTATTCCGCTAACTCTCAAAGCATAATTATTAATATAAATTTCCTTGTGACTCCATGAAGCGTCCTGCAGTGTCCTGTAATGATAAAAAAAATAAATCAAGAAAAAAAGAGAGAACATATTAAATCAGTTGAAGAGGAATATATTTTAAATATGCAATACCCAAGTTTAAAACTCTGAAAGCCCGAAACTTTCGCGCTGCATATTAATTTAGCTGCGTACACACGCACTGTAAAAATACTAGTGAGTCTTTGACGCCATTATCTCCTGGATCCAACCCTCTCAATATTTTTAAGTTACTAATGGCGGAATTCCAGTTAAAACAAAAGGTGCCTTTTTGAAATGAAGGCTTTAAACTTGGGCTGCTTAGTGTTTAGTTAATCCAAAGAAAAAGAAGAATTGATTTTTTGGCCACCATAATAGCACTTAAACGTGGTTGCAATTGTGTGGTACATTAAAAGTACGTTTGACTACAACCCGGAATTTTTCTTCAGAGTATCATGCCAGCGTATCAACGCCCTTAAGTATTTTAGTTAATTGTCCTGTTACAAAGACAACAGGTTTTCATTTCTTGCATTTCTTTTATCTTTATTTATACTATACTTACGAAAAAAGACAAGTAAACACATGAGCAAAAAGCAAAGACATTCTTATCTGACTCTCAGCCTGGGTATGTTTTTAAAATTTTGGTCGGTAAATTCTCACGTAAGAGGCTCTTATACAAGAAAAAGAGTGTATTATTCATTATTAGAAGTTGAATACGTTCCTCAATAATGTAAAAGGTAAAAAACTGTAAAAAAGTGCAAATTGGCGCTAAAGAATAGCAAACTAAATCCATGATTGAATTAAATGCAAATTTATTTACAAACAACTTACCGTTCCTTTCTCATCTTTATTATGCTTCAGCTGAAAGTAGAAAATGAAGAGAAAAGTTCACTTAATTGCCGAGTAAAACAGGAAAACTTCGACAGATAACTTATGTCTTTTACGATTTATGTTCAAAGCAGTGCCTTTTTTATGTGTCTGTCCTTTAAATGTCTTTATGCGCGTATTGCCGCCATATTTATTTATGGACAAAAGCTGTGCAATAATATATAATGCGATAAATGTGTTACCGGATTTCTTCAGCTAAGGCGTTTACAATTAAGAATTAACTCACGGCATAATGTGTCCATCGGGCTTGTATCCAGGTAGAAATCTCCTTCCTGCTTGGTTTCCTCAGCCCTGTATCCCATGAGAGGACATCCTTCATCACCGCAGCCGTTGCACCACCCGAATGTATACCAAACGTAGCTGCTACATGGGTGTCCTTTAAACGGGTTGCTGCAATCCTCCGTCAACGTTTTGATATAGAACTCTGTGGACCTCAGGTGGTTACAGCCCACTGTGAATGTAAGGTCTTTAAAAAAAGCAAAGAAATATTGACACGGTTTGAATTAAGCGCTATGCATCTTATTAATTGACCAGTGTTTGATTTTAGTTAGTTTCAGGCGTTGGTTTGTTGCAGGTGATTTGATTGTTACGCCATCTCTGCGAAGTGCGATGCTTCAGTCATGGTGACTTGACTGCTTTAAAACAAACCTCGGAAAGACCAATTTTCCCCAAAAAATTCTGTAAGTAAGGTGCCCCTGACGCGAAGGTCCTTTAGAAGGGAACATACATTTTTTTCGTGTGGCAAGTTATGCGGGCCCAGTTGTTTCAAAATCATGGCCACGATTAACTATCAACCGAGATTTCAAATTTGCCCTTTGGAAAGTCTTTCTTTTAAGAAGTGCGCATGTTCAGAAAGAAAAAAAATGCACGAAAGCTCCTCAAATGGATGAAAATGCAAGTGAACTTTGGAACGCACCTCGTGTTCACCCGGAGTGCTAGGGAGGGGACTGCTGGTGAAATCCCCTGCACTAGACACGCCACCTTCAAATAACGAGACCTGAAATTCACGAGAACATACCCGTGGGGTCATTCGCACAGCCTGGTTGCAGGCTGCCACCATTTGGAAAGAAGTCAGTATGGCCCACGTGGTCTGGAGTTCCTACTACTCCCATGTTTGTGTGGATGACATCGACGTATTGCCCATCAGTCTTATCCAGATGAACGTCATTGTCGCTTCCAGTGTAAAATGGCAAGGCGGGATCTAAACCTTGACGCATTGAAAAAAAAAAAAACAAAACCAATTTAGGAAGAATTCCTGTTTTTGTCATATGTAATCATTTACGCTTTCTCAGCCGCATGATTTTCAGGCAAACGTTTACCTATACTAAACATTGGTTCCCGCTTCATCTCGAACAATTATTATAGTTTTTGTTTGGTTTAAAAATGGAGCTTTCATTCAATTTGCACACGTTTTACTTCATTTGACAGACTCTCGAACCGCAAATGTTGCCGGTCAAATCAGGGCTCAGGTTGAATCCGTTTTTACCAAGGTTAAATTGGTTATCCACATTTTACCTAGGGTGTATATGCACTCTGCATTTATTCATACACTTAACTATATTCAGCAAAGGATCAACATTAAATCATAGTAAGGGAAAAAAGAACTGTACTATGCACTTACCGGTACTCGAACTCGGACTCTCCAGATCTTCACCACTACACTACAACTGACGACGAACTGTGTTGGGTTGAGCGGCTAAACCCAACACAGTTCTTAAAAGAAGGCAGTGTGGCCCAGTGGTTAGGGCGCTTACCTTGAGATCCGGAGATCCCGGTTTCAAGACCCGCTCTGACCACTCGTTGAATTTGTTCCTGGTAGTCCCTGGTTCAACTTCCCAGCTGCACTTGTAAATAGCCAACTGGTTTGCCTCCGGCCAGTTGCGATTCTTAACAGTTGTTGTTTCATTGGCCCTGGAAAGCCCCCATGGCAGGCGGTCAATTAAGTATGTATATCTTTTATTATTTACTTTTCCATACTAAGTCAATTGATATCTATGTATAATAACCGTACCAGAACTAATCCTAACCTGACCCTAATTTTTCTGTAGACTTAATTTAGGCTCCAAAAGAAGTTTCGTCGATTCACTGATCTGAGTGCGTATTCACCCTAGATAAAACGAGGTTTACCAATTTAACCTAGGCAACAACGGATTCAGGAATGAAGGGGGTAGTTTCTTTGGTGCTGCGTCGGTGGGGAAGCAGTATACAAAAATTTGGTTTTATCAACGAAGTTGATAATGTAAATTGGTCACCGTACAGAGATTCTAAAAGCTGACGTTTCGAGCGTTAGCCCTTCGTCAGAGCGAATCGAGGAATTATGGGTTACGTGTAGTTTTTATAGTAGAGTAGGAGTATGGCAACGTAAAAAATAGGAAAATATTAGTTAAATGGAAAGCGTTCGTTAATGCCGTGAGGATTAAGGGTGCCGATTTGGAAGATGAATTTTTGTTCTAGATTCTTGCGGCTTTCCGTCGTACCTAGATGTAGGGAAAGGCCGCAGATTGCCATGTGTTTTTTGGAGTGTTTAAGGAGATTAAAATGACGAGCGACTGGCTTAGATGCATCTTTGTCCTTCTTCTTAACATCGCGAAGGTGTTCGCGGAATCGGTCAGCTAGTCGTCTACCTGTCTCGCCAATGTATAATTTATTGCCAATGTATAATTTATTGCACAACGGATTCAACTTGAGAACGGATTTTATCGGAAATTATAGGAGTTCTTCTAGACGAAACTTTTTTTGTAATTTGCTTGTAAATAGTCTAATGCAACCAGTTCTGCATTATACAATACGGTCTGGGAAGAATTTTACGAGGAAATAACCAACGCCTAGAAAAGCTGCTAAATGGACTTGCTCGTATTATTATACGGTTGAAATGGAGCACAAATAGAGAGAATTCTGCACTGGCGTTTCAGGTATTGATTTGGGTAGACTCAGCAGGTTTAGACAAATGCACAACAGTATAATTATTATAGTATTTAAATGCTTCCATGGGCTAGTTCCATCTTATTTATTAATAAGTAATTATTTTAATTACCAGGAATAGTAATTTTCATTCTTGTAATCAGCTAGAAAATATAGGGAACTTCATTTTCCCAAACCTAGTAAATTAACTCTTAGTAAAAGGTCATTCAGATATTCGGGATCACTTATATTTAATTCGTTACCTAACGAAATCAAAGAAATCTCCAATTTAAGCTGTATTTTGAAAAGTCGCTTGAAATAATACTAGCGTCTTAGGTATTTAAATTTTGAATTAATTTTAACTTTATTTATTTATTTTATTTGTTTTTATCATATTTTGTTTTTGTAATATGTAATTTTATATTTGGCCAGGTTGGGATGAAGATGGGCGGATACTTCATTGTAAATATTGTTTGCATGCATATGCATTTACCCTGGATGCCACAGGTTTTTTCTCTCTTAGAGCGACGGAATAGCGAGTCGCGAAGCGGCGAGAAAAACCCCTGGTAAAGGCCGTCGAGTTCTTTGAGAAGGACGGTCCAATGGGATGCCATTTCATATTCCCAAAGTCAGATTTTGACCCTAATAATTTGATTGGTTCCAGGAACTTGTCACTTCTAAGGAGTACTCTGATTGGTTTAATTGCTGTCAACCTGATTCCTCGTGCCCACTATGGCCATTATCGAAACGCCGCAGAGTTCCGGAAATCCAGACTTTGAAGGCAGAAAAAGTGCAGTGGGTTCTACATTATTTTTATCATTTTTTTTTTTTTCGTAGATGTCCGCCAAAATTCAACTTCGGAAATTGAGTTTTTATCTTCACATTCGACATCGAAGTTTTATATGGAACATTGAATTTTTGAATTTGACATCGAAGTGAATAAGACGAATGTACCTTGGAAACCGAAGATGCTGATTGGTAGGTTATATCACGTATCAAATTACTGAGTTTTCTCGATGTCAATCAAACGGGGTATGGAACTGAGGTTCTCAACGGCCTGTCCCAGAGGTTTTTCCTCGCCTATTCCATCGCTCTGAGAGAGAAAAACCTCTGGCAGCCAGGGTCATATGCATTGGGCCCCTATGGATAATTATCAGCCAAGTTGGTGAATGGGCCACCCTTACGCGTTAAAGTCTTTGTTTGATAGTTTGTTTTGTAAAGTATCTTTTCTCCTTGGAGTTCATATTCTTAAAATGTTTATTTGTGGATAGGACTTTCTGGAAAAAACTAATTTAACAGGATGAATTAACTACCCTACTAATGAAAGTTCGTAGTGTTAAGTGTGCAACAGCGACCAGTTATCGAATGACGAGTTAATTCTTAGCACGCGCATGGGACTTGAAGGTCGAATCCTATTTTAAGAGCGTATGCCTACAATAGACAGGGGCACCCAACGACCAATTTGTTGTAAAATGTATTATCATACCCCAGTTAATGAAAATAAATGTTATTAAGGCATTTTCAGGTGTTTTTCAGTGTTGCTGGGAAAACATTATCTGTTCCTTTTTCCCAGCAAGACACACAAGAAATTTCCCAGCCAGCTAGATAAAATTGGTTGGTTTCCCAGCCAGCTGATCAAATTTATTTCCCAGCCAGGAATTCCGCGCGCTTTCAAATCCCTCGATCTAAAACGACCGAACAAAAGAGACAAAATCGGGACAAAACAGGTTTTTCTTCCGCAAGCGCAATCACTCTGACCAGCCGTCGTATGTTTGTGACTACTCTCTGGGAGAGAGAACGGGTTCTTTTTTTTTTTTTTTTTTTTTTAGTCGTCCTCAGTCTTCAGAGTTTCTACAGCCAGCTCGGGTTGAAATGCTAGAAAAAGTCAGTAATTCCCAGGCAAAACCTCCATCAATAACAAAATTTCCCAGCCAGCTCATCGAAACACCTGTATTTTTGCCAGCCAGCAAGATTCCTCTGGGGAACAGATAATGTGAGGAACAGATTCGTTGGGTGCCCCTGAATAGAAAACGAGCTTCCACTCCAATCAAATTATTTCCCTATAAATACCATCGCTTCTAACCCTACTCATCTGATGCCGAAACACAATACCTGACGACTTACAAGTCTTTCCTCTCAGTTTTCCTTTTTTTTAGAAATCTATCTTTAGAACGGCATCTCTTGCTCTAATGCATTGATGTATGTCAACTGAGCCAAACAATGTGTGAAGTCTGCTATTACTTCTTATTTGAATTTCAAAAAACCTTTTAAATTTACCCTAACCCTGACTTGCTATGAGCATAAAGTACTGAACTCAGAGATACCAGTGGTTTGCTCCAAGTGGTGTTTTCTGATCCGAGGGAAGAAGGGGGTTAAGGTCAATATTAAAAACTGTTTAACTAAAAATTAAAATAACAGTGCAACTCTTGTACTGTACTGGCATAGTGGTTAATTGCACACTCAATTTTGATGAACACAGCAAAGTTTTTCTATCAGTCTAAACACCAACTATTTATTCAAAGGGTTGTCATCTTAACTGTCTATATTTTGCCGCTACGGTGTAAAGAAGGCGAAGGGGTGGTCCTTGAGTGAACGCAACGGTATCTTTAGGAGCAAGGATGGCACAGTCGGTTAGTGCGCGGCCTTGGTGCTAGAGATCCTGAGTTCGAATCCCGGATCTCGCATTCTTGTTTCGACTTCTTTCCTTTCCGTGTAGCTAAGTAGCTTTAAATACCCTTTAAAAGGAGCACTGATGGAGAGGGTGGAGTAAAATGAGCGCACCGTCGACTTCAAGTTTGTCAGTTGAATTATGTTCCGAGTTATCGACGTTAAATATGGTTACTTTACTTTTACTTTCATGTCGCACTAAAAAAAACTAGTGTACTCCAATAAACAGCTAAAACAAGAACTAATCTGGGTAAATTAAGCCCCCATTAATAACGGGAGCAGCTCCCTTATCCTCAGTCGCCTATTAAAATTGAGAAGTAATCTTACCAGTTATGCGGCCGACCGTCATGCTGTACTTCTTTTGCAGATAACTCCCCGCATATCCGACAACGTGAGCTCCGAGACTGAACCCAATAAGGTAGAAATTGTCAGCCAAATCCTTTGAATTGCCGTTGCAGTATATTAAGAATTGCGCAAGTTCGGCCATTTGAGCGCCGACCAGCCGTGTGTTTCCAGATGACACTCCTAAGTCTTGATTTGCTCCAACACTCCAGTCTGTCATGATGACGTTGAAGTCACCTTTATCCAGCAGAGCATCTTTCATTCTAAGCCCCCAATCGTAATACCCAGAAGAGGTTTCTAAGAAATCAAATTAACTGTTACTTGGATTCCTAAGTGCGTTCGATTAGGAGCGATTTATAATATGCCTTCAAAATTGTTACCACCTGGGACCCATAAAACCACGTTATTTTTAACTTTTTTTTCATTTTGAATCCTCATCATCCCAATTTTAACTGGATTAAAAGAACCAAAACCGATTGGAAACACAATGTGCCTTAATTAGATAAAAAAAAAAAAAAAAAGAAGACAAGAATGATAAACAATCAGAAATTTAAAATAAAAACTTATGACAAGCCTACTCGGAAGTGCAAAAAACTTTCAAGATGGTCATTGTACAATTAGTAATTATGAGTAGTAGTGGTTCCTTTTCTAAATATGAAAATTCGTTGTACACATCCAATTGTTTCTTCCGAATTTGCTAAGTTAGATGAAGAGCCATTTTGTGTAATATTGTCATTATTTTTGTTCAGTGATGATGATGATGATGATGATGATGATGATTATTATTATTATTGAAGTTGATTTTGTTTTTTCTGTGCTGCAATCACATTTAACAATTTTTGTCCAAAAATTGATTTGACCTTGCAGGTATAAGTTGGATCAAACAGGTGATTCCAGATCGGCGTGATTCAAAACAACGAATATAAACTCAGGGGCCGATACAGCATAGAGGACATAATTAAAATGTTTGTTTTAATTATAATTAGGGTGGCCAGACAAGCCTTCTTCAAATACAATGGGTATTAGCATTGAAATATACATATGTTATTCACCGGTTGAGAGGTCCGTATACGAAAAAAATTGTGCCCGAGGTCTTGAGTACGGCCCGAGGCTAATAACTTTAGTAATTCCCTTGGGAGAGATAGTGCACTCCTTTCCAGGAACAACGGCAAAAAAGGAAGGTTGTGGGCGATAAGAACTAATCATATTAGAGGAGAAATTAGTAAGTCTCGAAACTCACGAAAGCGCCTGGAATCTGAAATCGATAAACTGGCTGCAAATTATTTTTTTACAGCGGTCTGAAGAGAGAAATATAGTGTAATACTCTCTAGCGATGTCGGAGGGAGTGGTATTTTCTTACCTGTCCATCCATGGCACATGAATATTGTCCTCCGTGTTATGTTGTAATGTGAGCTGGCCAGCTTACTTTTGTCACTGTCATCAATTTCTTCTCTGTCGTTGGGGTTTCTGTTCTCTCTTGTATAAAGATAAAATTTTGTGCCTATTTCCTCCGGACTTTGGGGGAGTTTCATCATTACGTCTTGAAATGGTGGCAAGTGGCCGTAACAGCCGTACTTGCCATAGCAGACTTGTGGGAGTCCTTTACAGGAGAAAGTACATTAGTTAAATTCAAATCAAGTTGAGCTCGTTGCTACTTAATATACTTAAAAAGTCTTTTTCTTTACCAAACAGACAACTGATGGCAATTAGGATAAAAATGTGAGGCCATAATATCAACTTTTTTCTCACGTGTTGAAAAGTACAATAGTCATTTTGTACAAATCGTTCTGGATAAAAGACCAGCGTCCAACGGGCTTGGTAGCTCCGTTGGTAGAGCAAGTGCAGCGGAATAGTGCGGGTCATGGGTTCGAATTCCGTTCAAATCCCGTATTTTTTTGCCTACCTTTGCAAGCTCTCAAAGAGAGCCTCACCTAAAACAAGAAAATATTCTTAAACAACGGAACATAATCAAAATTGATAGTAAATGTGATGGAGCGTTTTTAACGCGGTAAACGAATGAGAAGAGATGCTAATCTGTCATGGACATGGGCCCCGAGTGCTCCAAGCAGGAGTCGGTCCAACAGCCTTCCGATTACACGACTTATATCCCTTCTCATACTCAAAAATTGTTCGAAGTTTTAACAATGACAGCGTTTGTATCCAAAATAAGTGAATTTCAAAAATGCTTGTTTTGGTTTTTAAATTTCCCGGGCTCCGCCATCTTGAATAATTGTGACGTGTCATGGTTTCCCTGTTGTTTCAAAAGAGAGCATGCAACCGTAACACGTCACAGTTATTCAAGATGGCGGTGCCCGGGGAATTTAAAAGTGAAAATAAGCCCCGTTTCAAACGTCGAAGTTACATGTGCCGAATCTAATGCAAATGAGCAAAAACAGTAGATTTTTGTTATTTGCATTAGATTCGGCATATGTAAAGTTCGACGTTTGAAAACCGCCTAAGTGATTTTAAAGTTAATATTTTTCGATCCACACATGTTTTTGTAGAAAATAGTCGAACAAATTTCATAGCAAACATTATTTTGTTTGGTTTAAAATTATTCGTTAGTCGGAGTGGAGGTTCCCGTTAAGATTGCTCAACAAACTGTGCCGTGATGATTATATCCAACTGCTAACTTCTTCATTTCATGAGATTATATAATTTCCAGTAAAAGTTCATTACCCAAGTCAGTAAGATCTGGTATGAGTTTGGTCCCCATCAGCGTCAGTAAAGTGCTATTTTTAAATCAAGTTTGGTGGGAACTCGATAGACCAAATTGGATTACTCAATTCAAATCTCCCAGAGTTAAGATGTGGTGTGTATTGTATTTTCAATATAATGTAGCGTTCACGTTTTATTCCCAAAGGGTTTGAATTGGGTACAACATTGAGTTCGCCAATTTGGCCTATCGTTTATTTTCCCGCGAAACCTGGTTTAAAATAGACACTTTTCTGACGCTGATGGGGACTAGATTAATTTGGGTAAATCTTTACTCTTGGATGTACTCTCGCTTTCCACAATATAATTTGCCGCAAGAAAGGAAACTGGCGTGAGGGTCATGTCTCTGGCAGATGGGTCATGATGAGGTGCGCCTCAAATCGCTTACCAGCAATCAGCTTCCAGAGTCGTGGTTGTTTGATTTAGTTATATGCAAGGAAAAGGGATTTCATGAAGACATTCCATGGCGTTTTATGTGATATTCTCTTCAAATATAACAATAAAGGTGAATGCCTTGTTACTCACCAATTCCTAGTGAATCTCCCATTGAAAAGAAGCCGACAAAAACAGCTAACGTCAGTAGATATGCCGTATTCATTGTGCCTTTATCACAAACCCTGGAAAAATGTTTAATACAAATGTTTATAAGCGCAATTCCCATGAGTTTTTGCGGAAAACCAGGATCATTTCCACTTGCCCTCGAACCAACCAAAAGAAGGGAAAATCAATACTAGCTAAAATGAGTTTAACCTTCCAAAATATGTTTTTTATTCCTCTTTTGCTGAACTTCTACAATTTTTTTGTTTTCTTGTGTGTACCTATTCACGTTCTTTGATCGAATAAATTTCTTTAATAAATTATATGTAAGTGGAATGGAAACTCTTACTTAATTATCACACTCGCGATAAGTGCGATAGCAAAAAATGTTTACCAAGAATTTCAGGGACTAAGTGAAGGCGATACACCAAATCACTTGCTTTAATCAGGCGACACACCCACAATAAGAGCACGTGCAGAAATTCGGATAAAAATTTTCTTTCCAATTTTGAGAAATAAATATCCTCACACGATAGAATTATAGCCGGTAAAATCACGGATAAGCCAACAATAAAAGACGGGGACGACGGGAAAATAGAACAAATCATATTACCGCTTGATTGGACTTCAACGTATGCGCATATCCTTGTGACCTCATAATTCCACTAAGTTCAAAAGCGGTGGAGCATTGCAAATCATTGCCGCATATTTTGGCGCGCATTGCGGCTGATTTGGAGCGAACATCATCCAAGAATAATGAGTGCGAAAGTAAGAAAGTAATCAAGTTCCTTTAGTGTTTCTAAAGGGTTGTCTGCGTGTCCGTAAATAGGCCAGTGTATATTCCAAGCGATGTGACGACGCCATACCTCTGAATCTGGAGTAGCTTTTTAATTCTTGTGGACCCAGCCCACTTGAGTTGGGAACCAACTCCCAGACTAACCAACTCACCCCGACTAACCACGGTCGGAAAACTAGACTACACAAAAACCGGAAATTAGTCATAGCAACCGTCACTCCGATTAATTGTCTTAAAACCTTCATGTGGCTCGTCGTCCCTTTAAGCGATTAATTATAGCCGACTCCTTTCTTCTATGTTTACTTTCTCATAAAGTGTACTTTACGTCTTTTGTTGGAATCAGTAACTTCCTGCAAGCAAGGTCACGGTGCTTTCGGAGCCATTACATACATGTATATAGACACAAGCGGAGGGACCGACCTATCTTGACTCTTATCTATACACTAGTGTTAACTAAGCAACTGAATAGGATCCACTTATGAAGGATAGGGATGTTTGGAAGAAAAATCCTTTGGCTCGGCCGAGGCCGCAGAGATGTAGACGATAATCTTCGAAGACTAATTCTTGAGTTTGTCAAGGATTCTTTAATGACAACCCGTTCTCCGTAAAACGCCTTGAGATTCAACAGCATTTCAAGAATGTTTTATTTAACAAAATAATGTCAGTTTTTCATGCGTCTGTCCTGTTATTGATCATGCATTTCGTCATAACATCCAAAGTAGCTGTGGATCCACGAGGCGATAGCCGAGTGGATCCGCAGACTACTTTGACAATGTTATGCCGAAATTCATTGTCAATAACAGGACAGACGCATGAAAAACTGAAATCAATTTAAAAATGTAGAAAACATGTACCGTGTTTCTATCGAGTTATAGAAACATGAGTGAAAGTTTGGGAGAACGAGAAATGCTGTGGGAATACGAGTGGCAGGCAAGTGTTTCCACAGCTTTTTCGAGTTCTCCCAAACTTTGACGAGTGTTTCTATAACTCGATAGAAACACGGAGTACATGCTCTCTATATCTTTTAGAAAACAACTCGACGAGAAAAAGGAAAACAACTTGTTAACTTTAATTATCAAAATGTAAATTCTCTTTGTTTGCGCCATCATTCCGTCAACAGCTCGTGCTAGTTCTGTGTCTCCATCGAGTTATAGAAACACGATTTTTAACCAATCAGCGCGCGTATTTTCTTAGGACTGTTGTCTAGAAATTTATGTCTGCTTTGCTTATTGACAATAAAAATTAACCAATGAGCGTGCGAGAATTTTGCAGTCATAGTAAAATATATATTTTTTGACTATAGACAAGTAATTGAAACTATTAGACATAGAAGTAAATATATATTGTTTAACCACTCCCCTCATAGACTTCTCAGGGCTAATGAAACAAATACAACTAATTTTGAAGAATCCTAAAAGGCGGAAAAACGGACATTTGGCGAAATACAAGAGCAGCCGAGATTTTGAACGGCCAAAGCGTAAGCTTTCGAAAGTTTTTTTTTCTACAATCTGACGTCATCGCTTTCAACAGTTAATGTCTGTCTACACCCGCTAACAATGACACTGGGGATATATCCAACACTATGTGTATTTAAATTTTTCCAATAAATTATTCCGAAACGTTTCCGTTGCTCCTCTAGTCTTCGACCGTTGAATCATTACGTTTTCAAACTAGAACGCACTTAGGTCGATGGAACCTTATGAGCGCTCAGTTTATCTTCCGTAGCAACGGAATTAAGTCAATGGTATTTGGTTTGGAAGTGTAATTAGAAAGACAACGTTTAGTTATAAGAATGCTTAGAAATACAACATTCCATCTTTGACGCCTCGAAAAAACTCTAACGGGCAGACGTCTGTGTGCTGATTCCAAATGAAATGTTAGCTGACAGGGAACAGGTACTGCCGCATTGAGTATTAATGCACCAGTCAAAGTAAAGCTCCCCCCTCCCCCCACCTCGCAACCCGGGCCATAGCAGGGAATTGCGGGGACTTAAACTTATTTTCTATCTTCCGGCAGGCAGGAAGAGCGCACAAATTCACGATCTTCGCCTTCGAGATCGGAGAGTAAGCGGGGACTTCACTATCCGTTGATCAGCGCCTCATGCGTTTCCATTGAGCTGTTTAGTCCTGTATATGTGCACATCCAGAGAGTTTTGTTTAACAAAATTTCCCGTTCAAGGAATGGTGAATACTTGTAAAGAGCATTAAATTATTATTTTGTTCCTTTCACGTTTTGGTAATCATTGGACCAAAATAGTTCCCCGGAGGGGGGCTATTTTCACAGACTGCAAATTCCAATTCCCTGCTATGGCCAGGGTAAAGCGACGTCGGCATCCAATTTTAATTTGTGGCAATGCCCAATTATACTTTTTGAGTTAAAGCAAAGACAGGAAGAAAAACCCGACAAAACAGTTCCATAGAGATAGTGCATTTTTGTATTTTGATCTTTTAACAGAACGCCGACGAAGAATAAGTTTACTTTGATACTAACAGGTGACAAAAATTAACGTCACCAGTAAGATCATCTAGAGTGCATGCACTCTCTTGATCTGCACAACACCACCAATTTATACTCTTCGTCATTTTTCCCATTAAGGTACAGCACAGGACTAGAATACTAAGCATTAAGTATTTTACAACTAAAACATGAAAATGGTTTCAAGATAAGGGAAAAGAAAATTTGCTATCAACGCTTCCTGCGTACAGTTTCTAAACAGACGGAAACTCACCACCTTGTTTAACTTGGTCAACTTTCTTTTGGGCTCCGGTGATCTTTCGTTTTCAAAGGTAAGGAAGTTTCTGTACAGAACAACACAGATGGGTTACCTATATGCACCATATGTGTGATTGACATGTCAAGCTGTCAATCACGGTCCATCAAAGATTGGAATATGAGAAGATAGCAGAGCCGCCTAGTACAAAGCAGAACTAATAAATGTGCTTTTCAATATAATTTTTTCGATTGTCACGAAAGGGTTGCCATATTTGCGCAACTTACTGCTGCTTTCACAGAGTAATATGGTATTGAGTACAGTGAATTAAAATCAGTGCGTGGAAAGAGGTTGGGCAATAGAGCAAGTTTCAATCGAGTGTTGTAAAACAGAAACCAAAGTTATTACTTTGGCCAATCAAAAAGGACCGAAACAATCCGGTAAGACAATCAAAACTTGAAGTAATTACACGTAGCCGACGAGAAGCGCAGGAAAATGTGCACGCGCGTGCCACGATTGGTTTTGGTTGAAAAAGTGGCGCGAGAACTTTGAACTAATCACTGAGTGAAGTAATGCAAAACCAAAGCAATTCGCTAATTACTTTCGGCACCCAAATGAAAACCGCTCTAATGTAATTAATCTCCTATTACGTTGAAAAAAGTTACTTACAAAAGAATACAAAGGCGAAAAAAAGCAGATTATATAAAGTTTGTTTTTTGAGTGACTGAAATGATGAATATCATATCACTTCTCTATTTCGCGGAATATTATATTACTCACAATTTAAAGTTTAAAAAAGGCAAGATAGATAGAGATTTTATCAAATTTTAGAGCTCGTGACATTCTTACCTATTTAATTTTTTTTCACTGTTAGTAATATATTCATGCTAATCTTGAAGTTTTATTCACACTTTAGAATGATCTCGGCAGAGAGGTCGAAGCGTGGTGACGTCATATCGCTGATTTGTGATTGGGCCGGAAACTAACTGTTAAAATAGTAAGATAAATAGATAGTAGGGAAAATTACCGGTTAATAAAGCCACAGTTTTCACTGCCAACGTTTTCTCTTAACGCTGGTGAAGGTCACGTATCAATAAAGTTTCCTTTATTTTACAAAGCAAATCAGAGCTACCATTTGTTAAAACTTCGTTAATTTAAGCAGGTGGCTAGATATTACAACACAACAATTCGGAAAATCGAGCTTTAAGTAAAACGCTCGATTTTATTATTTCTGGCGCACACACAAAAAAGGAAATTGACATGTTTCCGCGCTGAGTCAGTACTCAGAGCAACGCAATGGTTGCGATGGAATTTTAAGGGACTGAATATGCTTTGAAGTGTAACATACCAAATAATTGCACAGACATTATTTCACTGTCTTGAGTGAAATTTCTGGACGCCTTAATAGTAAAAACCTTGAAGCACATAAAAATAAACAATTATTTCAAAAAAGTAAATAATACATGTATGACATAAGTATAATTGCTTTTTTTTTTTGCTAAGTAAAAACTTTAACAATTAGTTGGTTGCACATGAATTATTCAATCAGACAGAAGGGAAAAAACTGCTTGGTTGAAAAAGTCTGATGTCTGATGGATTGATCAATGTAGTTCCAGCGATTTAATTCTTTGAAAGGTATTCTTTTACTGATTTGCTTTATTCAAACTTTGAGATATTTCCAAAATTGAAAGCGTCAGGAAAAGTGCTATCACAAATGTCGAAATGAGTTTGCCTGTATGGACACTTCAAAAATGCACGTTTGCAATTTTTCACAAGTAAATTTAAGGATATCGCAAAATTACGATTATGAATTTACAAACAAGTTGGTGGTTGATATCATATTTGCCGTTTGTCTTCCGAGTCTGGAAATTTGTTATTTTTCACTGGGGACTTTTGTTAGAGAGCGGGACGAATTCAGACCAACATAAGTTAGTATCGGCCTGAATACATTTTTTTTTATGTGTTTACATGAGACCGGTCCGACAATGAACTCAGACCGGTCTGACTTCGTCTCGGTTGCTGGACGGAGGCGAGAAATTCTCGTACCGGTCTGGGCTCGGACCATTCGCGTGTAAATGACAACAAATTTCAGTCCGGGTCCAGAAATTTCAAGCTTGCACTCTTTTCAGGGTCAGCGATATATTTATAGGATACAAGATGACATTTTGTCCAGAACCAAGCACCAAGCATTTCGTCCCGGTTTCAAGTTCATACCGGTCTGAGTTCGTCCCCGGTGTCATGTAAATACTCCCTTTAAGGACGGTGCCTACTATTGTTATTGCGCATACGTTCTGCGCATCTCGAGATACTCGGGTTTCCTATCGGTGATGCTTACTAATAATAAATTTGCCAAGAGTGATAGCGTTAGCGAAACATTCATTTGATAGCAAAAATATATGTCAAACGTTGGTGAGAATATCGTCTGCCAAGTAAAAATGCCAGTAAACAATAATCGAGAACATTACAAGAATTTAATTTTAAAAAAAATCCTCAGAACTAAGAGCATCACCAACATCATGATCTCCACATGACAACCGCCGTGGTTCAATTTATGCCAAAAACTGAATAATCTTCTATAATGAAACTTCCGAATACAGATGCAGGCAATCTAGTGAATCGTATTTATTGTTCATTTCTCTTTCAGGGCCAGCACAAAAATATCGAAAACGAAAATATTTCTAAAATTGAAAGAATAATGAAATGAAAAATGGGCGTATTCACTCCCAGATGGAATAATTAGCAATGAAGGATAGAAAATTAATATTGGGGAATGAAGGCGCAAGATATTTGTTTGCCTCTCGAGTTTACTCACAAGAGGATTCCTATAAGATATAAAATCGTACGTGGAACGTTTAAGGGACGTTCTTACGAAAATTGTTCCCCTTGCGAACTTTGGTCCTTCGCCTAGGGTCAAAGTGTGAGGTAATTTTCAAAAAATGGGGGAGAAAATATGGCCATTTACGAGAAAAATATTTCGCGGCTTATGTAAGCCGCAGATTACTTAAGACGCGAATTGGACCATTTATACGAGTGAGGCTTACATAAGACGCGAAGTGCTCGCATAACTCCCCGCCAACTGGTCCAATCTGTTTCTTTGCGTGATTCATTGCTAGCGCTCGCCATCTTTCTCAGGCGAAAGGACGGGAGCAAAATGAGTCTGTGCTATGATAACAAAACAAGCACATGCACATGAACCGTTCATGGCTTGAGCGATCCGCGGACAACGCTTGAGTACATTTAAACGAACACTTTCACGTCTGAGGTGAGCCGCGCCCAAGATACGCACAGCCTAAAACCCTTAGAACCCTGGGGCAGGAGATAAGCCATGGTTTGAGCTAGCTGCGGATGGAATAAGCTGTAAACTTACCATTTAAAGGGGGTGTTCGCGTCTTATTTAAGCCGCGGCTTACACTGGCCGCAGCTTATTTTCTGTAGTATAAACGGCCCCAATGTGTGTTTTTGATTTTGTTTTCACGGGAAAGAGCATCGAAAAAAGTGCCTGGCATGTCGAAATTCAGCATACGATGAATCGAAAATCGTAAAAATAAAGGAGTTTAAGTAAAAAAATAAGGACCAGCGGAAGTTCTCAGATACAACAACAACAACAACAAAAAGTTTATTTGTACCACACGTAAATAGGGAAACACGAAATAAGTAATAGACTTGAGAAAGGTACAAATAACTAAGAAGCTAATCGTCTAAATCGTCTAAATGTCGATTCAGGAAGGCACAAATATAATGATAAAAGATAGGCAAACAAAGAGAACGACAACAAAAAAAAACAGAAAGGATGGTTGCCTCTTCAGATGGACTGGAGTAAAGAGGAAGTTAATATGACGTAATAAGATAATTTTTAAGGGAACACTTAAAGTAGTGAAAGCCAAGAATTTTTAAAGACGCCTCAATATTATTCCAAAGAACAGCCCCCTTGAAACGAATGTTAAACGTCCCATAATTAGTCCTGGCAGTAGGAGTACAAAACGCTGATTTAGAAGACAGTCTAGTATTATATTTGTGCCTACTTGCTATACACCTTGTTCCAAGATGGTCGCCATTTAAATATATATATTTTTTATTCAAATAAGCCCTTTATGCCTCGTTCTTAAGCTTAAAATTGAACGAGGCAGCAAGGGCCAAATTGTATCCGCATAAATCAGCGGCCATTTTGGAATAAGGTGTGTAGGAGTAAAAAAATAGTGAAAAGCAGAATGTAACAAATTATGATAAAATTTAAACATAAAGACACAATTAAGATAATGTATAACATCACGAAATTTCATAATGTACAAATGTTTGAAAATAGGGGAAGTATGAGCATTATAACAAGAAAAAGTAACAATTCGAACAGCCTTCTGCTACAGAACAATAATAGGATGTAAAGTGGCTTCATAGGTGTTTCCCCAGATTATAAGACCATAAGTTTGGAAAAGAATTAAAAAGGGAGTAATACAATTGAATCAATATATCCTGGGGGACAAAAAGACGAGGTTTAGCTAAGATTCCAATGCTTCGGGAGATTTTCTTACTTAACTGGTGAATGTGCTTCTTAAATTTAAGGTGAGAGTCAATGAAGACACCAAGGTATTTCATATAATCCTTCTGTTTAATAGATTTGTTATTAACAAGTATAGAAATGGATTTAGTGAGCTTTTTTTGAGGAGGATGGAAGATAACAAAGTTAGTTTTGTCAATATTTAGAGATAATTTGTTGCAGCAAAGCCAATAGGCCTTTTGCAACTATCGATCACAAGGTACAAAATCCGCCATGCTGGAGGGCAAGCTCATTATTATTCCCCCACTGGGACATTAAAACAAAGAGACCTGAACCAGTCAAGCTTGACTTGCCTTTGTTTTAATGTCCCAGTGGGGGAATAATAATGAACTTGCCCTCCAGCATGGCATGTACCATGTGATCGTTAGTTGCAAAAGGCCTATTATGGATACTCTTTAACTCTAAATCGACCTTTGTTTTAAGAGATTCTAAAGATAACTCTGCAAAGAATAAATTGGAGTCATCCGCAAATAGATGAAAGTCGAATAAATTTGAGCAATTAGAGAAATCATCAATATATAAAAGAAAGAGGAGTGGGCCAAGAGAACCCTGAGGAACACCGCACGAAATGACAGCAGAAGACGAAGTAGTATTTCTTATTGATACAAATTGTGATCTATTAGATAAGTAGGAAACAAACCAATCATAAGGAGTACCACGGATACCATATGAATGTAATTTGGCTAAAAGAATATCATGGTCTACAATATCAAAAGCTTTCCTGAGATCTAGAAATATTCGGCAGGAAAACTGACCACTTTCAATTGCCCTTTGAATTTTATCAGCTATCATCAGCTATTAATTAACAATAAAGCATGGTCAGTTGAATGACTTGCTCGGAAGCCAAATTGACCGGAATATATAATGTTATACTTCTCAAGATATTTATATAACATATTCTCAGAAATTCTTTATATATATTACTTATATAAACTATTCTCAGAACCTATTCTCAGAAATTCATTTTCAATATTGGTATTACGCTGATATAATCATGATTTTGAACGGTTTCTTACGGCATACGATCATTCGAAAATAATAGGACAGGAAAATAACAACTAAAATTGAAACAAAAAAATTTATATTAAAAAGACACTCCGACCGCGGCCCCGGCCCCACGTTTTCGCTACTACCCACAAAAGGTCATTTTCTGAAGATCATGGTAGAAACTGTTTTATTATTTTTGTTCTCGTTTGATAGGGTCGTCTTAAAATGGTATATGGTAATTTTCTTCGAGCTAAATACTAAGACAAATGTTAGCCAGGACAGCACTTCCGCAGTTGCCGGACATGTAATTAACACCGGGCATAACATCAAATGGGATCATTTTCAATTTTTACCTCAATCGTTGCCTATCGGATTTACATTGTAAAATTACACAAAAGTGATTGATACGTGAGCCTAATATTCATTGTTTTTCCGAAGCTGCAATGCTCGCATTACGAAACCTATTATTTTCCTGCACGAGATACGTGTTGCAAATACGATTAACATAGTACTTGGTATATTTAACTATTTTCAAAGGCACCACACTATTTGTTTTGCCATTCTCATCTAGTAGACGAATGGCATAACTTTTGTTTTAATTGAAAAGAAAAATAAAGTGCTAAGTCAGTGTAAGAAATACGAGTGCTAGTGGCATATGATTATGCCATTTTCACGTGCACAGTTTATGAAAGCAACGCCACAAAACAAGATGATTTTTGGTTAAAAGATGAGAAATAATCGTGTTGCTCGTTCGGTACGTATTTTTAGTGCCTTTTTTGCCGCCGTTTGCAAAACAACAAAGGCACCCAACGAGCAAATTAAATATATTAAGCCAAAAGCCTTTGAGAGACATTTCGTGGCTCCTTAATATGTATAAAGGCTGAATAAAGAGATATTTTTTTATATCACCTACAAGAATTTGAACTGTTCGGATATCTTATCCGAAAATTAAAGTGTTTTGGAATGAAATTTTCATTTTAGAAATTGCAAGCTGAACGTTACCTCTAAGAACTTGCCAGCGAACCCTTTACTCATCCGAAACTGCTAGGTGACCTTTTAAGTGCCAAAAATGGCAAAAAATATCCCTTCCGAAAACGTGAGGGATTACTTTTGCCTGGCTTTTAGGTGATATTTCAGTAAAGTAATCTATAGCTGTTTGGTAACGTAGTAACTTAGGATAGTCTGACTCTTCACCCGTTGAAGTCCTGAATTTTTCAGGCTTCTCTACGCAATTGCAAAAATTGCGTTCATAACTGCGAAAATCATAGCTTCACTTGATTTCATACCCGTAGTTCATATATGATTCATTTCATATACCATTCATCATTGATTCATTCCTCACGGGACCATTAGAACCGACAAATGACCAGCTCCCAACGTCAGTGGCTTCATAGCTCAGTTGGTTAGAGCGTCGCACCGGAATCGCGAGGTCACGGGTTCATACCTCGTTGAAGTCCTGAATTTTTCAGGCTTATCTACGCAATTGCAAAAATTGCGTTGATAACTGCGAAGATCATAGCTTCACTTGATTTCATATTCGCAGTTCATATATGATTTATTTCATATACCATTGATCAGTTTGACTCTTCCGAACACATATTTCACCGAAGATTATCGTTTGGTTCCCCTAAAATAACAACGTGAAATAACCAAATTTAAGGACGACAACGTTAGCATAGAACATGTCCTTTGTTCTAATACAACGAAAATAATTCACTTACTGTTTGGGAGAGGATAGAGGGCCCTTCTCTTAACAAGAAATAGGGCTACAGTTCGTGCTATAGCACACTTGGAACCGTGCGTTACGGGGCGTGCCGAGTCAGTTAATCACGTGACACTTGCGTGACCCAAGCTGGCTCGGCAGATTCCTGATCGTTCGTCTATAATTTTCCAGTAAGTGAATTATTTTCGTTTTATTATACTATCAACTGGATGACTGATACAATTCATTGTCATATTTCCTTTGTTCTATTTGAAACTACTGATCTCAACCCAGTTTCATTATAGTTCCCCATACTGCTCACCGTAAAACAAGATGGAATGATCACAAAATGTTTACTACAGCACGAAGGTTTATTTTGAAGAGGAGTTTTCTTTCAGAAAACTTCAGTAAGAACGATGACGACGGCCGCGACCATTACCACCAATGAAGCAGTTGTTAAGTTCTTTTTCTTAATAACGACTCAAACAACAACAAAAACGTTGCTATCAAAATGGCCGACTCTCCTTTTTAAGTGTTTCTTTTCGCCCGAGGTCATAGGGCGAGGTTAGTATAATCTCTTAGCAACGTTACCGTGGCAAGGCTTCAATTAAAGTTGGAACCAGAAGGCTTTAAATTTTCATACAAAATATGTAGTGTTTAAAAAAATTAATCAGAAATGACCCAAGTGAAATAACCTTCTGTTGATCACATAAAAATAACTTCAAAGATTATTTTCTGACTTTTAAAAAAATAAGAAAGGACACTTATTGCCCAGAGGAATTAAATGGATTTATGATGAGTGTGACATGCTTAGTTAGTCATTTTCCATGTTGCAGTTTGGGCATTTCTGTCATCCGGGATTTTCTGGAGATCATTCACCATTTGTGCAAGCTACGCGGAGGCTGATTCAACAGGGTCAAATCAATTTCTTCCTTGTTGTAGAATTTCTCCTTTTATATGCTACTACCACGAGATGGAGCGTCTTCTGACATTGTGAACAAGATAAGTATCGACTCTTAGTTTAGGTAGTTTATATTTTTATTTGTCGTGGTTTGTAGGATAATTGGCGCGGAATTGACGCGCTTTCGACTTCTTCAGCAGATTTTAATTGTGCTACCTTGTTTTTTAGGGTCATGCACTTTTAAATCTTGAAGTGCAAATAATTTCTTCCTGAGTTAGTACTATAACGAGCGATCATGGCTGAAAAGCTAAAAGGTATCGCCGTTCATGTAACTTTTCGCGCCATGTTGCATGGTTTCTCTTGTCTCCCTGAAGTGTAAGCGTGCATCAGGACAACTGTTTTAGAAATAAGCCGTACATTAGGCATAGTTCACCATGCTTTAACAGACTTGTTATTTTTCACTCTCAAGGTTTACTGTTAATTATTTTCGAGGTTATATATTACCCTCACGGTTTCGCCCTTTATCGAGGTTTCGCGCTCACAGCCCTGTATTTCTGTCCTTCGAAGTTTTGCTATTTATATTTTATTCCCTTCAGGGTTTGTCGTTCTGTAGCCTGTGCGACCTGTTTTGGAGTAGTCGCACTTGTCTATGGCAGTATATTTTTCATGTTCGGTGTCTCGGTGACAGATATTCTTTTGTTTGTATACGTCTTTATTCACGGATAACCCATTGTTGTTCCTTGTTTCTTGTTCTTTCAATTTGTATGGCTTGTTCACTAGTTTCTTTGATGATGCCTTTTAACAGTACGATTTTATATCATTGATATTTGTTTTATTTATCTCTTGAGAATTATGTGTTTCATTATCATCTTGCTGTCACTATTTATTAATTTACACCATTGACTGTTACATTGCCAATCATGGTGCCTTTCTCTCTTATTGGAGTTAGTAATTTGGTGCAGTCATGAGCACTTGTTGAGTTGTTGCTGGGCCAACCACAAGTTGTTTTCAATATGTCTGCATTATTATTATTATTATTATTATTATTATTATTATTATTATTATTATTATTATTATTATTATTATTATTATTATTATTATTACAACGCAACGATGGCTGTATTCGGTGTATAGGACAATCATATTAATACAGTGGTACACCGTACTCTACTCTTGGAATCGTGTGTGGGCTAAAAAATGATGCCCCACAAAATCTCTTGAGCAAGGGTTTTGTTGGTCGGCCAAGTCTTTATAGTCCCTATCCAATTAATATGAATTGAAACTCCAACCATCTGCACATGTGATTATATATCACTGAGCACTTTCTCCTCTGTAACACTTTCTTTTTCTATAAGAACTTCTCATTTTGAGGCTGAGGCTAAAAGTATATGATGCAATAAGAAAACTAGCGAGTCCATAGGCAGGGGCACCCAACGACCAATTTGTTGTAAAATGTATTATTATACCCCAGTTAATGAAAATAAATGTTATTAAGGCATTTTCAGGTGTTTTTCAGTGTAGTGTTGCTTGGAAAACGTTATCTGTTCCTTTTTCCCAGCAAGACACACAAGAAATTTCCCAGCCAGTTAGATAAAATTGGTTGGTTTCCCAGCCAGGAATTCCGCGCGCTTTCAAATCCCTCGATCCAAAGCGACCGAACAAAAGCGACAAAACCGGGACAAAACAGGTTTTTTCCGCAAGCGCAATCACTCTGACCAGCCGCCGTATGTTTGTGACTATTCTCTGGGAGATGGAAGGGGTCCTTTTTTTTTTTTTTTTTTAGTCGTCCTCAGTCTTCAGAGTTTCTACAGCCAGTAATTCCCAGGCAAAACCTCGATCATAACAAAATTTCCCAGCCAGCTCATCGAAACACCTTTATTTTTGCCAGCCAGCAAGATTCCTCTGGGGAACAGATAATGTGAGGAACAGATTCGTTGGGTGCCCCTGCATAGGCTTGGAAAAACGGAAGGCAGGACAGTCAAGGCCGATAATCGTTCGCTTTCTTAGATTCCCGGAACGTGGGTTTGTTTCAGAAGTGTGCGAGATCTAGGGGTGGAAGCAGAGGTGAAAGTGAATGCGGATTACCTAAAGAAATACGAGAAAGAAGACAGAAATTATGGTCAAAAATGAAAAAAGTGAGAGAGGAAGGCAAAGTAGCTTTTTTTTGATAAGCGAGAACCAGATGAGCTTTATATTGACGGTGTGTTGAGTATTTAAATGAGCTTGCTATATGTTTATTTTTCATAACAGGTGTACACGTGGTTTGTAAACTTTGCATATTGTTGAGAATCAACGGTGGTCCTTAAATCCCAAGGGTTGCATTTGGATATAGAATATCTGCTGCTCTTCTTAATGCGTTTGAATGCGTTTGTGTGTTCACTTCACATACTTGTTGTTTTTGTGTTTGTCAAGCAGTTTTGTTCTGGTGTTAGGCGCTAAGTGTTACCTACTTATTATGCATGTTTCAACCAACAACAACAACAACAAATTTTATTGAAAATTAGAAATATAAGTAATTACATTAATGACTTTCTCCCCGCAAATAGCTTATAAACTAATCGACGCGGGAGAACTGAGGACATATTACAAGTACAAGGTTTATCTATAGATGGACTAAATAACAGTGAAGACGTTACTATACAGTAAATAGAATAAACTAACATGAAACAAAGCAAGTGAATTAAGATTATGACATGAGGCTAACCTAAAGTATTATCATCTTCTGACCGCAAGAAATTTAGTAATAACTTCCTTTATCTTTTTATGAAAGGACGAACGTTTAAGTACTTTAATCGACTAAGGAATAGAGTTCGAAATTCGGGAACCAATTCTCGAGAAAAAGTCATACATTTTAACAGTTTTAGAGAACTTAACATAAAACGAGTCGCTAGAAACAGATCTAGTTCTGTAGTTATGAATCTGACTTGTTTTAACAAACTGATTGAGTATACTAACTGGTGCTGTCTGTCTGTCTGTTTGATATTATACAATAAATAGCTACAATCTCTGAAAAATAGGCAAGATAAGGGAAGGCAATTTGATTTGAGAAAAGAAGGGCACGGTGTGTTCCTTAGACGTACAGAAGTAAAAGACGTAAGGCCCGTTTTGTAAAGTTGCGATCTTTCTTTAAAATTGTCAAGGCCCAATTTCCCCAAGCACAAATACCATAAGTTAAGTAAGGGACAATTAATGAGTTGTACACTGAAAGTAAAACACGACGCGGGACATAATATCGAATCTTGGCTATAATTCCTATCGACTTGCTGATTTTGTGGCAGATAGGTTCTATGTGGTATTTCCATGAAAGATTTGAATCAATCAGCAAGCCAACATATTTTACTTAATCTTTCATTACAAGGTTTGCGTAGGTGTTAGTCACGAAGTCAAGAAATCTAATCCTAGGTATGAAGGAAATATTCTTGTGCCGGGGACGAAAGATGACAATGTTTAATTTTTTTTATGTTTAGAGACACTTCGTTGGCCTTAAGCCATTCGTTGACGTTGCCAAGCTCGCGATTAACAAGAGACTCGAGTTCCTTTAAGTTGTTGTTTGAAAGTATTATAGTGGTATCGTCAGCAAATAGATAAAAGGAAAATAACGAAGAGGACTTGTAAATATCATAGAAGTACAGAAGGAACAAGAGTGGTCCGAAGACTGAGCCTTGTGGCACGCCCCATAAGGTCGTCTCAGCCTAAGAAACAACATTATTAACTTCCGTATTTTGCTTTCGATCAGTTAGATATGACCTGAACCAGTAGTTGATTACACCTCTAACACCATAATTTTCAAGTTTAGCTAACAAAATCTCATGATTAACAGCGTCAAAAGCCTTCCTGAGATCAATGAAAACACCGCACGAAAATTTACCGTTGTCCACATTTGAATAATTGTGTTAACAATACCACTAAGTATAGCACGCTGGGTACTGAGTTTACCACGAAAACCGTATTGCTGATCATAGCGAATGTGACAATCTTTGACAATCTTTTTTCAAAAATCCTGTTATAGATCGAGAGAAGTGAAACAGGTAGATAGTTCTCGGGCAGTGAGTCATCTTCGTCCTTAAATATCGGGATAATCTTAGCACATTTTAGTTTAGATGGGAAAATCCCTGAGCAATTAGACTGATTAATTAATTAAATTAAAAATGTTGCTAGAGGTACAGATATGACCCTTTTTGCCAATTTCAGCAGCCTAACCGGAGATGAGTAAAGACCACGGGCCTTGTTATCTTGCAAAATTGAAATTTCTAAGTTAATATCTTCCGGAATAATAGGATCAAGAAGAAAGTGCGAGGAAGTGGTGGATCTAGATAATCAAAGAATTTATTTAAGGTCTGATTTTAGAAGCCAGTTTGCTCCCAACAGTGGCAAGATATTTGTTACGAATAGGCTTATTTCCTTCGGTTCACTAGTTGGAACCTCATTCGGATTGAGCGAATAAGTTAGTTGGATTGCGCTTGTTTTTCTTTTGTAGCTTCCATTAGTTTGTTAATTCCTTTCCAAGTTTGGCGTATATTACTTATGTTGAGATCAATGAAACTTTGATAGTAGTTCGCTTTACTTAATCTCATAAGGGGGTGATTTCATTTTTTTTAATTTGTATTAGTCCCATCTGAGGTATAGAAAGGGGCATTCTTTACCCTGATGGTTTTCTTAAACCCGCAGTCAGCCATGGTTTAGATTCCTTAACCAGCCGTCTCCCGAATCTGCGGACTATAGGATTTGGAATTCTGGACACGATGGTCAGTTTCAATATCTTCGATTGAAATATTTTCTCCCATTTCTTTACACATTTTTACACAAGACTACTTGTGGATGAAGCCGCTTCGTTCGACCACACCTC
>NC_090891.1:18775152-18785152 GCF_036669925.1 Montipora capricornis | reverse complement strand
CTTCCAATATTTCCTTTTCAATTTTGCTGATCCCGTTAACGGGTTTAATTATCTCACAAAGGGGCTTAATCATCCTCAAAAGAGGCTCCTTTATCCCCCGAAGAGGTTCATGTTTTCCTTTATAGGGCTTTTGTTTTCGCCGTCTCGTCAGCGTGTCATGTCGATATAGCTGCCGTGAAAATCAGCTTAAAAATGTGAGCAATAGGCCTGACAAGAGATTTCACCAGAAATGAAGTAAGGTACTTACTTGATTACAATCTCAGCTCTCTCACGTGCACTAGACAAAATTCCCAATGAAAGGAAAAACATAGACCAGGAGGCAACCATCGGCTTTCCTTCGCATCTCGGTGAAAGTGGCAACGAAGATGTCCTAACCTAAGCGTTGCTTGGCTTCAAACATATCTATTGATACTTACTTACCTACTTTTGGAAAAGCTGCATGATTAGAATAGTGGCTAGTGCATGCGCTCTAGCCACACAAAACAAAAACAAAAGAAAACAATGTAGTGGAATGGGATTTAATTAGAAGGCCAAAGTCCAAATACAATTTAATTGTGGACTTGAAAGGGTTATCAGTGGCTGTTGAGATTTCATTTAAAAAGCTGAGTCACTTCTTAACTAACTCATACAATGATCTTTGTGGAGTAACGTGGCGCATATCTGCATAAGCTTATATGGAGCAATAAACTTACAGCCATAGTAGACTCTTGAGTCCTGATAACATGTTTTCTGGGAGTTGAATTATTCCATAGTCATGAAGATCTCTAGAAATGAAAGTATGTAATGCAATGTATAAGTATACAAAAATTTGGTTTATCAACGGAGTTGATAATGTAAATTGACCACCGTACAGAGATTCTAAAAGCTGACGTTTCGAGCGTTAGCCCTTCGTCAGAGCGAATCATCAATAATTCGCCTCCATAGCAGGCGGTTTGGCGAATTTTTACACCCCTCTTTCCACTGGGGTTGACTCTCGTCTGTTCGTTTTGAATATGGCCGTGGGAAAACCAGGAAGGGTAGGAGAGTGAGAAACCGCCTGCAATCAACCCCCTCAACAATTTCGAAACCTCCGTTCACCCACGGACGGAGAAATAGCGTTCCTGATTGGCTGATCAAGTCTCAGAAAAATCCTCCTGTCAGTCATGATTTATTGCTCCCTTTTCTAAAAGTGCAAATACAAAACAAAGTGGAATAAGGTGGCAATCTGGTTTCAATCTGGTAGCCTGGATTTTCTGGCATTCTTAAATAAGAGCAGAAAGACGTAAAACCACAACTGAATAGAGGTTATATCTTGGCGGTCCTTCCCAAGGGAATTGGCAAAAGCTTCATATTTTAGTTTTATCTCATCGGCGAAATGTGTTCTGTGCTAGTAATCACACCTTAATTTGAGAAGTATAATCGGTGACCAGATTAAATTAAAGAAGCTGAAGGATGAGCGCTGACGACAACCTCTCGTTGGCGGCTGCCAGATGTATCCATTGGGAAGCATCAACTAGTTTTCGCATCAGCAGAAGATGTGTTGCATAGACAAGGCATTTCTCAACGTGCTGAGATGACATTTTCTTTATTACCACAAAAACATGTCGTCAATATATATATGTTTGAAAGAAAATTTGCCCTGAGGAGGATTTGAACCCACGTCCCCCCGTTATTAGTCGGGTGTGGTGACCACTACACCACCAGGACATCCATGCGGGCAGCAAAGCCATCGAAGGGGTGATTTACGTGGTCAGGGCGTGGGCCTCCCGGGAAAATTTCTTTCAGGGTGACAAGGTAGGGGAGCCTTTAACTCCACTTGAAACCCAACTAAGGATAAAGTTAATGATGCACGACCGTAGTCAACTTAGCGGATAACAAGGAAGGATCCTCGAATGATATAGGCATTGTCAGGCATTGTCAAGGTTTCTCTCCTACACACACTCTCTCTCTCTCTCTCTCTCTCTCTCTCTCTCTCTCTCTCTCTCTCTCTCTCTCTCTCTCTCTCTCTCTCTCTCTCTCTCTCTCTCTCTCTCTCTCTCTCTTTGAGAGCATACAGTGCACATGCATGTATTATATGGCAACGATAGGTTGTCCTAAGGTCATCCTAAGTTTGTATCAATTCCCAATCAAAAGTTTGGTATCTGAACTCAGATTCTATGTTGGCTTTAACATGGCCAAGGTTACTGCTGTAAGGGATATTTTGTTATGCTTTTGGGATTCAAGACGTGCATTCATCCAAAAGAATCGTTGTATTGGCAAAAACAAAAGCTATGGTATTTGAGACAACCTGAAAGCACTTCTGCAGGTTACACTTCCAAAGTACTGTAGAAAGGCAAAGTAATTTAAATAATTGAAAGAGATATAATAATTGGCGGAGGCCTGTTATATACCTTATTGTTATCGTTGCTCCAAACTAAACAATGTAAATGATTAAAATTAATTTACGATTTAAATATATCTATCATAATGAAATATTTACTGTCACGCAAGTTAATAATTTCTTAAGATGAGTAATAATTTGCTGCAAGTTGCATTGCATTAAGTCTTTACTATTTTCTGCGTCAGGGTACAGTGTCTGTGTCAGCCATGAATTTGAAGAAAAATGTTGAGTAATAATTATTCTATCCTCGTATTTACCTTATACCTACATTCTTTTGTGAGTAACATTTGTATGTGGGGTGCATTATGTGAATGGATTATTTTCGGCATTAGTTTCTGAGGAATAATTCACCTTTGAGTTCCACTGCATGGAGGCACTGTCTAAAGGTTCATTAAACGGCTTTATGAATATACTGCAAATAAGTCCATCCAAGTTTTAGAGCTATTTAATTGCCATCTCAAGGTGCACTTGTGTTATTAATAGACAAAATTGAGAATGTGACATTTTATTGCATATGTTTAGATAATTAAACTCAAAATTTCACAGTTGCCCGAGAAGCGAAATGTTCATTTTTTGGACAATCTTTCAGCCTTGGGCATTATCATCCGATATACTAGCCGCCTCAAGGGGCTTACTTAGTCCTACGTTTATATTAAGATTCTATTCTATTCTATTCCACTCGGCGAAGTCTCTTTTTGTCTTATGGCTGTTTCTGCTTAGGTGGCCTCATACACCGTAAGCCTTTTTAGAGACATCACTGTCAAGGCGGCCAATTCTGCTGGAAAGAGCAGGACTGCTACAAGACCGGGGACTACATCCCCTACTCTTATCGAATAGTGTGTGGGTTCTTTGTGAGACGGGACCTACGGTTTATTGTCCTTATACCAGGAGACTTGAAAGTCTAAGCATTTGCAGATGAAATTACAAAGGCAGCAGTTATTTTAAGATCCTGAGTGTTGATCCGGCCGGGGTTCGAACCCGCGACCTCCCGCATGACAGCACGATGCCCAACGAACTGAGCCACCGGTGCGGCAGCTGCATCGGCATCATTCTCAACAATCCAAAGCCTTTGTTTACTTGGGCATTTTGACTTTTTCTTTCTACATTTTGATCCAGTGCTCTTTAGTCTTTGCTTTAATTGAAGAAGCGAATCCTTCGTTTTAAATATTTTGACGGAAAAACCAGATTAATCGTTAACTTTCTTGTGGCTTGTCTTTAACCAGCCAATAGGATCGTTTGTTTTCCCTTACCTTGCGTTGTGAGAACTTTGTAGTCAAGTTATTGTCGCTATGTTATAAAAGATTTGGTTCATGCTTTTAGCTGTGCATATATCGGCTATGGATGCACTTACGCTTCTTTCGTGCTCTCCAAACTTCCCGCGTGCATCCATAACTAGATA
Source organism: Montipora capricornis (assembly GCF_036669925.1). Classification (NCBI taxonomy): domain Eukaryota; kingdom Metazoa; phylum Cnidaria; class Anthozoa; order Scleractinia; family Acroporidae; genus Montipora; species Montipora capricornis. Next base: position 18,781,394 of record NC_090891.1, on the reverse strand, counting down.
TACGCATGCTAAGCATCTGAACCAATTCTTAATTAATCGAACCTGCTGAATGCCCATTTAAAAACTTTAAGTTGATACTTGCGCAATACAAATGAATAAAGTTAAAGTTAATTACGAATTCCTTCTTGAAAGGGTTATCAATTACTGCTGACATTTGATTTACACAGCAGTCTGCTGTGAGTCACCTATTAACTAACTCATACAAATCTCTGTGCAGTGACCTGGCTCACATCTATATAGATTGTTGCCAGTTTACAGTGATTCTGTTACTCCTGCCTCCTGCGTCTCTGACGCACCAAAATCCCCCAAGACGCAAAATAATATGTGGCATGCGTCCTACAGGAAGGAAAAACGCAAACATGACACGACCGATCAAAGATTGCCTCGTTTCTATAATTAATCTTGGAATATATTGCACAAATTACTTCGGAAGAAAACTATCGGGTGGCTCTAAAATATGCTAAGAAGTAATTTTTGCGTGAAAAAGTATGTCTGCACCTGCTTTGAAAATAAATTTGATCACTTCAAAACACCGCTATGTTGAATTTTTATTGCCGAGAGCACCCTGGGAGTGAGGGTTACCAAACATGGAGTAAAGCACGAGAGTGCAAAGGAAGCTCGCCGGAAAAAAAAAAAAAAGAAAAAAAAAAACACAAATATGTAGACGATGGCAGTACACAGAAGAAAACAATACAGTTTATCCCTATAGGCGACTAAAAAACATACGGATGGTACGATGAAGAAAAACGTCATGTATTGCAATGTTTGCTCAAAGTTCAAGAAGAAGAACGTGCTCAACAGCGCTAGCCTTGAGCAAGAGGAAGAACAAGAAAAGCCGAGGTGTTTTTGAGCTGAATTATAAACCAACTTCTTAAGCTTCAGAGTCAACTTTGGAATATTTGTAAAACTTCAAAGGTGAAGCTGTTTGATCATACTGAACGTCTGAAATGTGAAAGTGATTGTTTTCAATTAAATAAACCAAACTATTTGCGCTAGCTTCACGTTCCCGCAATTTATGTATCTTGGTGGTATTTTAATACTTACATATTACTAGCTTATTATTGTTTTAAAGAGATCATGCACGTTTGCAGAGGGACCCATTGCGTTTGGTCTGGGACTCATAACTTTTGATGGGATGAGTCCCAAGGACTCACTTTGACAAGTTCTTACAAAATCACTGAGTGTAAATGGATGATAAACTTACAGCCATCGTAGACCTGTTAGTCCTGAGAACATGTTTTCTGGTAATTGGTTCATTTTATTGTTACGAAGATATCTAGAAATGAAAGTATTGAAAGCAATGTATAAGGAATATTGTGCAAAGCTATGTTAAAGGTAGTACTAATTTTATCTTAACTCGGCTTAGCTTTTAAAAGCATACGTAGAGACACTACAGAAATGGCCTAGAATGTTCAGTGCAACGAATCCAAACGTAGCAATAATTTTGGTTTCATTCCCATGATGTGTTGCAGATCACGGCATTACTCAATTCGAATTATACAAGGGGTAGTACAATCACTAATCACGATTGCCCCAAAAGAGTCTGCGAACGGGTAAAGTGAAATCAAAGCAAAAATAGAGGACCGTATAGATTAGGTTGTTGTAAAGAAAACAATGCGGGAAATAAAAGAAAAGGAAAACAAAATAACTAAATAATAATAATATGAAATCAAGAATAGTCAAACTAAGGCAAAAAGGCGTTTCTCCTAAGGTTTTTCATAACCAAATGCAGTTTATAGAAAAACTAACTCTTCCTCTCAGCATTAATATTTAAACTGAAGTCGAAGTGCAAAGTGTTCCCGTGCGTCATTCGGGATCAGGAGACTACCTTGGTGTTCTCAGAGCTCACGAATGAATAAGAGGTTACGTTGTACCAAAAAATAAACAAACAAGAAAGATGTAGTGGAATGATATTTAGTAAATTAAGCTTAGAAGGCCAATGCAATTTAATTGTAGACCTGAAGGATTATCATTTTTAGAATGAACTCGAATTCAGGACCAGATGAGGGTTCATGTGGAACAGCAACAATTTATTGAAACACGCGTTTCTCACACCCGTTACTTACATCCCATAATATGCGATGCTAACGCTTATTTGCATAGTCAAAAGGACAATACAAACTACTCAGAGAGGGAGAGAGTCACTTATAACTTAGTCAAACAAATATTCGTGGAATGGTCAGGCGCATTGCGATGTATATTTTTCAAAGATTGGTTGGGGCGCTATACTTATACTTATATGACAGAACTGACCGGCTACACCAGGCATTTGGAATTAACACTCTTCGAGGACGATATACAATGCTCCGGAAGAATGAGAGGGATTATCATGCAAGTGTTCCTTCAAATTGTTGCATTTTCTTTGCAAACCGATGGGTCTGGCCGGCCAGTTCTGACAAAAGGAAAGCGCCCTCATACGACTATCGCAGACTTGTGAGCCCTAAGAAAACGTTTTTTTTTTCCTGGGAATTCACTTATTTTATTGTGAACAAGCAAGCAATGCAATGAATAAGAAAATTTCTGCAAACTTTTATCAAGGTGGGCAGACATAAGAGGTCAAGTTACAGGGACATGTTACAGCGACATGTTGTAGCGACAAAAAACGTGGGTAGTGCACACTGAGGCGACATGAAGCAGGGACAAAATCACAACATGTACACACACGTGAAAATGTTGCGGGTACATGTTTCACTGTGGGATATGTTGCAGCGACATGTCCCTTCGTGTGAAGTTCATGGGACACGTCGCTCATGTCCCTGAAAAAAGTACCCGCAACATTTTCATGTGTGTGCAAATGTTGTGATTTTGTTCCTGCTACATGTCCCTGTTACGCGACCCTAATGTATATCGCCTTAGTGTGTACTAAGCATCTTTTTGTCGCTGGAACATGTCGAGACAGCATGTCCCTGCAACATGACCCCTCGTGTCTGCCCACCTTTAAAGTAGTACTAATTTACGATTCCTGATTCATCAGCTGGGAATCGGATAATATAGTTTCGAATATCCTGGTGAAATGGCAATATGCTGTAAATCGTTGAAAGCTTGGAATAAAAAACTTAGTGAGAACTTAAGCTTGAGTTCCCATTAGAGCTGCTTCTGGTCGAAAAAAATGAATTTACACCAAATTTGCACAGCGCAAATATGATGCAAACAAATGTTTACTCCAGAGCAAACCAGTAGGAAACATGGTAAATGCCACATTTGCTACCATATTTGCACACCAATGTCAATATTGTAGAAATGTGGCATTTACCATGTTAACATTAGGGAGTTTACGAAACGAAGACGACGACGGCTACGAGGACTTCATTTAAAAATACGAGTTCGCGTTATTCATATCACTACGAAACTCTTTCATGTCGTTTCGCGTTAAAAATGTGTAGTAACTGTCGAGGATTTAAACTGGTATGGGTGGGTTGGAAGCGTACAGAGAGAACTGAAAATTCATCGTCGTGTGCTAACATCCTCCACAGAACCCTGAATTTGGTCATTTCACGTCGTCATTTAGGAGATGACGGCAAAGAAATGTACCAAAATGTAAAACGCACGTGCAGAGCGTGCAGAGCCATTGTTTTTGTTCACTAAACCTATTGTTTTGTAGCTTTATCGTTGCCGTCGGCGTCGTCGTTTCGTAAGCTCCCTAATTATCCTACGAGGGCGCGCTGGGTATGAAAGGGATAGATAACCAACGAGGCGCGCGCCGAGTTGGTTATAATCATTTCATTTCCAGCAAGCCCGAGTAGATTAATTGTTTTATTATTGTCTAATGCGACGTTTAAAATGGGCCTTAGCTACGACAACGGCGCCGGCAACGAGAACGCCACAAATTTAGATATTTAATGGACAAAAACAATACCTTTGCACGCCCTGCACGTGCGTTTTTCAGTTTTGTCCATTTCTTTGCCGTCGTCAGAAGAACAACAGGGAGTTTAAGGCCATGTCCACACGTATCCGGAAATTTTTTTTTCGGCAAATATTTTTTTGCGGATGCGAAAATTTTCGCGTCCACACGCAGCGTATTCGAATCGTTTTCAGCCTTCCACACGTATCCGATTGTATCCGGAAATTTTCTGATTTGCTCTAGTGCCCAGTTCTTTTGCCGGAGAGAATCCTGAAATGAGCATGTGCATAATTGCGATTTTGGCGTCATTTCTTCCGCGCCATAGCTACTGCAAGGTGTAAACAGTCGAAGCTTGTAGTTTATCACTAAAAAAAATGTCTGAATCTTCTGAAAAAGTCAAGAAAAAGTATGCTGATACATAGAAATGGACCGATGATGAAGTTGAACTACTGCTGACGGTCACGAAAGTAAAAGTATTGGTTGTGTAAATTTATCACAGCTGCATTTATCTGAAAGCATGACATCAAACTAGAAATCAGAGCAATTAACAAAGAAGACACAACCTTGCTGTACGCCATGTTTGTTTAATGCTCGCCGTGAAGACTGGATCCAAGAGAATGACGTAAGCGTATTCGCAAATTTGCGGATACGACCGTCCACACGTATACGTATTCGTATCGGATAAAAAAATTTCCACTCTGGAGAGCGTTTTCAAAAATTTCCGGATACGGCCGGAAAATACGCTGGATAAGTGTGGACGCAAGCCGTATTCGTAAGAAAAAATTTGCGTTTTCACAAATTTCCGGATACGTGTGGACGGGGCCTAAGAAACTACGACGGCTACGACCACGACAACGCCACAAAACAATAATATCATTGGTTAAAAGAGCATAAAAAGTCGTGCTGCACGTGCATCACGGATTTTAGCCAGTATTTTTGCGGCCCTCTACAAAACGACGACGTGAAATCATCAAATTTGAGGTTTTGACGACAACGTAAGCGTGCAACTGGGAATCTTTCATTCTCTGTTTTCACTCTAAAACCGCTCGTACCAATGTATTTCTAGGATACTTCGCCCATATTGTAGGAGGTGAACAAAACTGAATAATCGCGAAAGACTTAAAATAGAGCCAAGTTATATTTTGAAGTGACCTTTTTCCTCGACCGTCGTCGTCGTAGATCTTAACGTCCCTAACAACGTGAAATAGCCAAATTTGACTCCTCTTAGTGTACACGCACAGTCTGGTGAAAATTTCCACTTTTCTTTTCATTGCTTTTCATCCTGAATTCCCCAGGATCTGTTTTAAACCTGTCCGGACTGATGAAGAACAAGGGAAAACACACTATCTTGACGATTCATGGCAGCTTCAAAACACAATGTTTTTACTTTTCCTGATTACTATGAACGGCTGTCTTCATGCTTGAGAAATTAACATTTTTGTGAATATTTCAAAAATCAACTTTTTCTATCCTTAACAATTTGCGCCCTGTCCTAAATTTGTCCCGGTTAATGACAAATGTATATTAATAGCTAATTATTAAAATATCGTCATATTCAGTTTCTCCCTCTAAACACAATGCGAAAATGAAAATGTCTACCTTTTTCTTTCGTTTGTCCTAAATTCTCCACAGGCTGTTTTATACCGATTTTTTTCCGCTACTAACTACTTCGCATGAGCCGCCAAGTGATACTAAAGAATATAACATCATCACGGTTCATCTGCAGCTTCTAAACAAGTGCAACAGAAGTAGTCCTCAGTCTGATCAGCATCCTTCTCAGTAACTCCGACACATTCTCCATGAAACCACTCGTTGCAATCACTGCACTGAATCATGAAGCCTTTTTCACCCTTTCTGCAAATGCAATGAACACTTTTCTCCTGACCATCCTCTTGACAATTCTTGTCGTCTTGCTTTCTTTCTTTGCCTTTTCTGTTAAACTTGTGTTCTTCTTTGACATATACCCACATGGTGTTCAGCGCACGCTTCAGCATCTTCCAGTGAAAGAAAACATATCTTTGCAAGGTGCTCCATGTCGTCTTGTCCAATGCTCTCTTTACCCTTGACATACTCCTCAATTACAACTCTTGGAATTACCCTTTGATAAGATTCACTTCCCTTTTCAGATACCCACTTGATGCGTTTTTCGGGCTCCAGACATGGCAAAAGCATAAAAATGTAATTTGATGGCAACCCAGTAAGCATATGTTTGCCTCTCATACATGTCCAATACACTCGACCTGAGTCGGGTTGTCTTCACTCGCAGGCGGATTGAGTCCGATCGCGACCGGAACCGGAAATGGGTGCATGGCGCTTGATCAATGGTACCGGAAGTAAGGGTTAACAGGAGCGAGGGGGGTTGAAAAAGTTGGCAAACAGACTCGATCGGATCCGATGGCGA
>NC_090891.1:18752652-18765152 GCF_036669925.1 Montipora capricornis | reverse complement strand
AAACAGATTATTCCTGATGTACTCACCTTTAGAAGGAAACTGTTTTAGGCGCTGAAATGGCCAAAGTACGCCTCAAAATTACTGCTAAGGTATCGGGAAGACAAGGTAAGCAGTTTTTGTTCGATTCATGTTCTTTATTTTCGACTCCTAAACACGTTTTCAAATTCCCTTACAAACGCTTATGCTCGAATTACATCGTTAGCTTGGTGTACCTGTGGTAATTATTGGTTTGAACGATGAAAAGTCGGCATATGTAGCCGAACGATCATTTAAGAGCTAACAAAGAAATAATCTGCAGTTCAGTGGTATTTTTAGAGTTTGTTTGGGCGTAGCTTCGTGGAAAAAGGACCGTGGAAACCAATCAACCACTGTATCCTCTCCCGATCGAAGTCGTAAGTCAAAGAAAGGGTTTTGAGAAACACAGCTATGCGAAAAACGATTGTCTGTCTTTAAGAATCAAGGGCCTTAAATGCCAATTAAACTAGAAAGTGATCGGAACAGATTTCCCTTGATGGAAGCTTAAAGCACTTTTCATAAATCCCAAAAAAATCAGAGTCCACAAAATGTTCGATGTCAACAGTCTTGAACTTTTTTCGGAAAAACTGGAGAACTGGGTGAATTTGATATTTCAACATGTAAACCTACGCGACGAATTTGGGTACTGTGTTGGGAAATAAACGCGGTGGTGACTTCCAAAAATATTACTAGGATTCCAAACTAATTCAACGCTTTCCGGCTGTTTTCCTTGATTCTACAAAATTCTCTTGGGACATATGAAATATATTTGATTGACAGGTTATCTCCTCTTGGCCATTCCGAATTGCCCGTCCGCTGGTGGATGGACCGTGATTCAAAATACTCAAGAATTGTAGCAGGCGTGATTTCAAAACTACTTGTCCCCAGGCCAGTCGCGGCCCACTCGCGCCAAAACCATCGTACTCGCGAGCAAAAAAATATCCCGTCAGTTATGCAGGTTATGACCTATTCTGAAATATATTTTTTAAATCAATCAATGTTGAGATAAAGTTCAGCTAAACGGTGTTAGCGTTTCCAATTTTTGATGGTAATATTTTTGGAACTCACAACCGCGCTTATTTCCCAACACAGTGCCCAAATTCGTCGCATAGGTTTGGAGGTTGAAATATCAAATTTTAAAGGGACCGTTCATTATTTATCGGGGGGGGGGGGGGGCTGGTTGATTTTAAGGGGGGGGACCTGAAATCTTAGCCACTAAAAAAGGGGGGTCCTGGAGTAATTGCTGAGTTATAGAGGGGGCGCCTTGAAATTTTCAAAAGGTCAATGTTTTAAATGGAGAAGTTAACCTTTTGTATATGGTATTACTTAAAACACTACTAAAAATCTAGCATAATTATACAAATATTTACAGCAATGCAACAGCAACGGAACTATTATTAAAATGTATAGTTGTTACCCCAGTTCTACAATGGATCAAGAAACCACAAAACGTATAATAAAATCTACTACAGATGTATGTTATTAAGTGGTTGAACTCTTCTGCGAAATAAAGAAAACCATATAAGAGAAGTTTGACATTCTAGATGTATATGTACAGTAAATGTGAACATTTTAAATAATTAACGACATTAATAAATACAAAGTCTTGTCTCCTGGAAAATGTATTCATTAATTTGTGAGATTTTCGTCGACTTGTAGTAGCTTTTTTTATGAAAGTAACTAGAAATTGAATTCATGTTTCTTTTGGGGTGTTGTTTCTTTTTTCTCTTCGCTTTCTTTTCCAGTTTGTGCACCAATGATTGGAGATCTTCGATTACATCATTGTCAACATAACCCTTGGCCAACAACTCCCGAAGTGGTTCTAGGTGAAACCTGGGCTTAATATTTAAGTTTTCAATGTTAAGGTTGGATTTTGTTACAATGGGTTTTAGAAAATCTCTTCCATCTAGTATATATGTACCACTGTATGAAGGTGTCGATTTTAAGATCAAAGAGAGCAAATTTCTAGTGTTCTTTTCCAAGGATTTCTTTCTCCTCTTCGCACGTTTCTTTCTCTGCTCCTTCTGTCGTCTCTTTTGTCTTTTCTTGTCCGACTTTTGGGCTGATTGCTGACTAAATCTTTTACAAAGGGAACAATACACTTCATTTGCATTTCCCGACAGTACTTTTAACTGCTGGATGGTTTCATCAACAAGGTCAATCTTCTCCTCGATGTACTGCAGTTTCTTGTTTACCCCTGGCAGGGCATCCATTGTGGAAGAAAAACAGCTTTTCTTGCTATCTTGAATTTTTTTTTTTCGTAGACTTTCACCTTCTTGAATTTTCTTCTCTAGACTTGCAATTGTGTTTTCACAACGTCTCAAATATCCACTACAAACATCCTGGGGTAGGTTTTGAAATCTACGCCAAGACCATTGTTTTCACTGGATTGCAAACTGTCAACAAAAGTACTAAATGTGGACACTTCCTTGTTTGTGTCATACATCCAACGCCTTTGAGTGATTAGGTAATTGTGAAACCTCTCAAGGTTCCTAAACTCGCCAGCAGTTTCTTCAAACAACACAGGTGTTATTTCACTGTAATATGCCAACCTCTCTGTGTGTGGACTTGGAAACAGAAATGAATGGTATGGTGGCTTTGTTTCAAGCACTTTCCTTTTATCCATACAAACCCTACCACTGCTCGTGCTTAATACACTTTGTTTCTTTGTGGAACCACCGTGAGGTACGCATCTTTGCTCTTTGGATTTTGCCAGTACAACCGCCTTCAATTTCAAGCGATGGCTCAAGGTAAATTCCGGTTGAAAATTTACCCATTCCTCCCAGTCTTTATCGTAATTTTGCAGCCCTTTTCACTCCTGACCAAAGAGCTATGAAAATCTTTCCAATAACTGGGGTAAGGTGGAGCCTCTTTGAAGTTTAGTAGCAACATTTTGAAGTCCAAACATAAACAGGACATCGATCTGGTTTTCTTCATCCGCCATCTTTAGTTTATTTCGTAGCCACGCCTGAGCTAAGCGACCGCTCCTTTCTCGTTCCCATTTTATGTGCGAATGTCGAGGGTGCCTTGTAACTTTTTACTATACAGCCAGCACACGCAAAAAGCTACATAATGTCTGTAAGTAGATCAAGTGGTGAAGAGACGTCAAAGACTATAAACGGCACAGTCACTAAGAAGACAAGGGAGGCAGTCCACGAAATACGTGGGCCACACCATGCACGCTCCGATCTGAGAAAAAATGTCAAGTATGGAACCAGCGAATGCATCAAGGTGTCTATGCAAACTCTTTCCTGCACCTCAGAAATCCGCCGCAAACTTCAACAAGAGCTACTCAAGGCAGAGACAAAACAGCACAGAGAAAAGTGAAATGGCCTTGTGTCAATTCTCAATGAACTCACTGCACAGTACTTGGGCTCAGATGGCAAGGAATACATGAACAGTACTATCCCTCAGGAGTATGCTGTGGAATTATATCTTGGATAAAAAACTGATTATGTTTCAAACAGGGCCACTGAACATACAAAACAACAGTTTGTTGAAGCTATACTTAACCCAAACACTGGACTGTTTGTTTCTATTGTTCGCATTCCAAGCACGGACAAATCGTATGTCGTTCTACGTTCTCCTGATGGAAGCACAGAACCAGTGCTTGATTGCATCCTAAACGAATTTAGTAATAAAGAAGAAAGCAAAAGCAGACTTGAATTGAATTCAGAAACAGTGCAGTCCATCCTTTCAACTATGGATTCAGAGTGGGACAGAAAGATTGCTTGCGTTCTCCTTGGGGTTAACAGGTTAGTTTTGTCTTGGCTTTACACTTGTTTTTAAACCATGGAGGCAACATAAACATCAGGTCTATATAATTATACAAAGAAATATGCTCCCACCCCAAAGCATGCAGCATGCATGAGCTATGGTCAGCTATTAAAAGTGAGGCCGTAGCAAGTCAAGTGTATTGTGTTTAAAATAGCTAGTACAATGACTTCTGTTTTTTACTTTATTTTATTATATTGCATATTTAAAGGTCCCGTTCTGAACTTGATCAACTTGGAATTAAATCTGATGAAATAAAACGAGGAACAGAGAAAGTCTTAAAAACCACAGAAGACTGGAAAAACACTTTAACTGCTGCTGATGATCTAGAGAGATTACATCTTGAAGAGAAGCTAAGAAGGGCGCAAGAAAACCAAACGGAATTGGAATCACTTTACTCAAGGAAACGTTCCACCTGGAGAACTGGACGTGATACAATTGAAGATAACATTTCTAAATTGGAAGACACAATGTAGCTTCTTTCGAAGCACTGCTTGCAAATCCAAGGGACCAGAAGTGGAAACAGAGGGTTAAAAGGAAAGCACAACAGCTGTTTGAAGAAAACAGAGTAAAGAAAAGAAAACTTACAACTCAGGGCAGACATTGTATCCTTGACAGCGAAGATGAAGAAAAGTTAGCAAAAGCTATAGAGGATAAAGCAACTTACCATGGTCGGAGAAAGGATACAGTCATGTACACAAACCGAAGAGTTAAGGCCAGAGACTGCCTTAACATTGTTAACTACAATTTGGAAAAAAGGTGAAAGAAGCCAGTAAAGTCATATAGTACCGTGTGCAATAGAAGTAGATCAAAAAATACCAGATCCATTCAAGCCAAGAAACATAAAGGAAAAGGGCTATTCTGCTTTAAGAAGCCACCAAAGGCAGAAGGCAAAAATAATGAAAACACAAAATACCAAAGAGGTCATGTCAAAAATATTAAGTGTGCCTTCTTTGCAAAGAGCCGTTCAACTGAAGTTGGTGCTGATCCTGGTGACAAGGGCGCCCCATCCAGTATTTCACCAATAAGAATCAACAATATGCAGCTGATGAACTATCAATCTTGTACAGTGCCGATGATAAGAATTACTTGAGACCAGGAACATCAGAAGGATTATCCAAGACACGCAATGAGAAAATCATTACCCTAACTGATGTAGACAAGGCGAGAAAGTTACCAAAATATGATTGGCCAGAGAGGTTGGTCTATATAAACCCTGCTGCTCATAGGGTATTTACAAAGGAAGAGCGAATGGACAATGGTGGTGAGACAATTTTGACTACCAAAGAGGATACCCATTTTGTCGTAATAAGACCCAAAGCCTTTGTCCCTAGCACAGGATCTTTATGGGCTAGTGAAGCAGTCATGCTTCGACACGGGAATCCCGACGTCTTTGAGGCGAAAACTATAGTTTCAACTGCGTGCTCAGCAGAGCTTAGAACTCTGTGTGCCAGGGTGAATGATTTCACTTTCCAGTATTTTGAAATGCCAGAACGAGAAGACCTGGCTAAAGTAACGTCCACTGTGGAATGCCCCCACAGAGCTTATGAAAAACAGCGTGCTGATCAAGCTCTTAACAACCTATCAAATGCCCTTGGTGAGTTTCATGCCTCTACAAAATCAATGGAAAGTGAAAAGACCATACTTGCTAAACGCATAGCGCCAAACCTTAGTGTGTTTCTTGAGAAGTTACAGGAAATAATACATTACTTAGAAAGCTACAAAGATGACAGTCCATCGGGAGATCTTGCTGAGATAAATGATCGCATTGTGGACTCGGGCAAACTGGTCTTAGAAGCCTGTGAAGCCGAGGTGGGTACAGCTTACAGACGCTGGCCCAGGGGTTGGGGTATTTAACATTTAAGTGCGGTTTCGTGATGCAGAGTTACTTCGACTTTTTAATCTAGATATACGAGAACGGTGTCATCGATCCAGAGATGACAGTGGACAGAATGAGGCGGAAAGGACAAACAGTGCTATTGAGTGGGAAGTTGAGAAGAGGTTTGAAGGGATGACACCAGAGGAGATCGATGGCATGTCGTTGAGTAAATATGAAGTGTATGAAGAGGGAAGAATGGAGAGAAATGCCTGGATGGTAGCTGAGGAGGTGCAAAAAAGGGTAGATGGTGCTCCTGTATTATCAGAGTACATCACTGCTTACAAGTCACAAAAAATGGAGAACATGTTTTTCTTCAATGAAGAACATTTGTCAAGTTATCAGAAGTGCACCTCTGACAATGCTAGAAAGAAGGTTCCAGAAAATTCATTGTAAGCGTGGAGAACTGTTTACAGAGTTTATTAGAGAGGGATGCAGAGAACACCTGGATGGTACTCTTTGTGATTACTGTTCAAGTCACCACTGGATTGGGCCTGAACTTTTGAGAGTTCCTCAGCCAGTTCCGAACCAGGCCAACCCTCCACACTTTCTTCCTGGTTGGAGAACGCCTCTCAACAATGATCAAGGAAAACCAAGATCTGTTGATGACTACCAGCCTCGGGTTCAGATTTCCCGGCTTTTTAAGTCGGGTTCTTTAAATCTCGAGAACAATGAGGCTATTGAGCACTTCTCAAGGCAATATGCGACTGATATCGATTTTGGTAAAAAAGGCAATTGAACACCTTCTTGACATCAAGTGACGAGAAAATATCCGAGCAAATCAGAGGAAATTAAATGTACAAGAAAGAAATGAAAAAGGCTAAGACAAATATAATTGGGAGGAACTAACAGTAAATGGAGGATTAAATAAACTAACTGTTTCTGAATTAGATAAATATCTGAACTATCATCGTCTGCCAAAATCTGGGAAAAAGTTGGACAAAATTAAGCGTATCACCTGTCACACGTGCCGATCAAACACTGGACAAGTGCAATCTTTGGTTACCGCCCGGCCGATATGTGATGAAGATGTAGGGCCTATAAAGTTAGGTTAAGGAATACGGTGTTAACCCCCTCCCCCAGCAATAAAACTGTAGCAAGGAATCATGGGAAGAATAAAGACACGAGGTTGTTGTTGTCCGCCATTTTAGAATGTGCGTGTGTTTTTAGTGCGAGTCCGAATCCATGCTTCCGTCCGCTCTGTGTGCAACATTTGGGGGCCTGTCCGGGAGATATGAAAGAAAATAAGACGACGTTTTAAGCAATCGATGAGGACGGGAGCGAGGAGACAAGGAAACAAGTTTTTGAAATAGCTGAAATCGTGCACACGCTCGCAAAGGAATCAACACACGCGATGGAGATCGAAGACATACAAATGGAGATCCAGAGTCATCCTTGCCAGCTAAAGGTTGAGGATCTGGGAGTAATTGCTAAGACGTTAAGCTGCGGTGACAGTGACATTAAGGATAAAACGAGGAAAGGACCTGTCAGATTGATCGAGGAACATCTCGAAGCCAAATTGAGGGGCAGCGTGGAGCCGGATACCGACCGAGTTTTTGGAAGATTTCAGGACTGGAATAATGATTTACACACCTTGGTGTCCACCGCTCGAGGATGTAAGCAAAAAAAACAAGTCGGAAGTCTCTCAATCGGAACTTGGAATATCAGGTGATTAAACAGAAATTTGAGGCATTGACGATGGGTAAAGCACATTTACCGGGGAAGGATGTTGACAACAAAGAGGAGGTGAAGGCGAAAGTTGAGTCAAAGTCATTATACTTCCAACCGAGTGATTTTAAACGAGAACTAAAGATTATTGGCCAAATCGGGGAACCAGGGCAAAAGGGCAAATTGAGTTTTGTGAGTCTAGTGAGACAAATTAAAGGTGCACTGCAAAAAGGGCTACAAGCCACAAGAAGTTGTTGATGCAGTGGTCAGGGCTATTAATCCAGGGATGAGATTACGAAGCTATTTAGAAGGACTGAGTGACTTAACACTCCCCCGATTAAGACGTATTCTTAGATCCCATTTTCAGGAAAAGAGTGCGAGTGACCTGTACAGACAGCTATCAGGAGCCACAGGAAAATCCTCAAAGCTTTTTAATCAGAGCCCTCGATACAAGATAAAAAATCCTGTTTGCCTCGCAGGAGGTTGATACTCAGTTGAAATATGATCTAAATCTAGTGCAGGGAATGTTTTTACATGCAATAGACACTGGTCTTCAAGATGAGGCCATTCGGATCAGGTTGAGACCAATATTAGAAAAACCAGATGTACAGGATGAGGATCTAATTCAACAAATGAATGTAGTAGTTTCAGAAGAAAGTGAAAGAAAATTTAAACTGGGCTGTACCCCTCGTCAAAGGAACCCAAGGGTGAACGAAGTGCATGCATCACAAGGGGAAGGGGGATCCATCCAACAAGGGGCAACCGCTAAGAAGCTTAACTCCCCGGGAAAAGAGAGTCCTAGAAAAGAGGAGTTCATGGCGGTACTACAGGCGGTCCGTCAGAACTTACCACATTAAAAGAATCAGTTGAGAGAAATCTAACCAATGAGGAACGTTTCAGCAGGCCCCTACCTGTAAATGAGAATCTGCAAGGGTATCAGGGCCCAAGGGGTTGTATCGACTGTCAAAGGGAAGGAAAGGGGCAGCTGTGCGACCACTGCCACATTTGTGGCAGTAGTGACCATTGGGCCCGTGGATGTCGGAGGATTGCAGCAGGATCCCAAAGTTTCAAACAATGTTTAGGTTGCACAGCAGTTCGTTATTGTGGTCGAAGTTGTCAGAAACGTCACTGGGATAGCCACATGGGTCTCTGCCAAGCGATCCAGCAACTGGAAGCTAGGAACAGTTGGCCAGTACTTCGGGGGGATGGTTATGTATTTGCTAGTCATTTGACACCCAGGCAAGGTGTGGTAGTTGCAAGGTTGGTTGGCAAGAAGTGTAAGTTGTCATGTGTTCTCAATGGAGTCGCACTCGAAGCCCTTTCGGATACGGGTGCACAGGTGTCTATTGTGTCCAAGAGCTGGCTTAAGGAATATTTGCCTTCCTCAAAGTTAAGGAACATTGAAGAGTTGCTTGGCGAGGATGTAGGACTAAACTCAAAGTTAAGGAACATTGAAGAGTTGCTTGGCGAGGATGTAGGACTAAACTTAGGAACAGCAAATGGTGGAACCATACCATTTGAAGGGTGGGTGGAAGTACAGTTTCAGCTCTCGTCGGACACAGAGTCATCAAGTTCTCTAACTGTACCATTCCTCATTGCAAGAGATGAGTTGGAGACTCCAATCACTGGGTACAATGTAATAGAAGAAGTAGTGAAGGATAGAGAAGCAGCTGCATTATAGCACTGGAGAATGTTACTGCGTTGGTTGATTTGGTGCAAAATGCAAGTGTGGAAGACATGGGTGTGTTGAAGAATGGTAAGCTAGTGCAATCGGTTACCCCTTTGGAAGTAGTAAGAAAGGACCTCCCTCGTTCGGAAGCTGTGGATCCAAGGGAAACAGGTGGTACCTCACTCCAGGATGGAAACCCGTCAGTACCCCAACATCAAGTAAACAGGGAAGTTGCCAATGAAAGAAAGTCCTTCAAGACACCAGCCGTGGTGTTAGGTGACCTGACAGAAAGTCAACGCCAGTTGGCCATGACCATGCTAGAGGAGGAGGCTGAGTCATTCTCCCAAGATGGTGATGATATGGGACGGATAGAGGGACTTCAATTAAATTTGGAATTGTCAGACACCACGCCAGTTCAGAAGAGCTTACCCGGCTTATGTTAAGGGGTGGCAAGAGGCAATGAAAGAAGCATACGGAATAGCCACTAAGAAATCTCGGCTATCTGGACTCAGAGGCAAGAAACAGTATGACCGGAGAGTTCACAGTCCAGTCCTTGTACGAAACTTAATTGAGAGAGGCGGCCCTGGGAAGCTGAGGTCCTACTGGGAAGACACCATCCACCAGGTAGTGAAACGGAAAGGTGAAGAGAGTCCAGTGTATGAAATTAAGCCTGAATCTGGTGGAGGGCGACACCGCGTGATTCACCGTAACCTTCTACTGCCATGCAATGATCTTCCTTTTGAAGCAAGGCCCGGTGACACCCGCAAAAGATCAAAACGGAAGTTGCCAACTGCCCAGCCACATCTGTCGTCACCAGGGGCCCTCAATGTCGGAGACAGTTCCGAAGAAGAATGCGCAGGGATGTTAACCTTCACTCCTGTAGAGCCAGAAAGCCCGTTGTCAGACAGTACCTGTTGAGCCAAGGAGCCTTCAGCCAACCAGCCATGCACTGATGAGGAGGCAGCCTCCAGTATCTACCAACCTGACCTGCAGATACAAGCACCGACAGATCCAGTCCTAGAACCATCTGTAGTAGAGCAGTCAGAAGTCGGACCAGGATAAGGGAGACCGATAAGGGAGCGCAGACCACCTACCTTACTAACTTATGACAGCTTTGGAACTCCGAGCTATTACCAACCAGCGGGACTGTGTTTAATTAGCCACAATGCGGTAGCGGCACCAGTACCTGTACCCCTGGCACCAGGACCCCGAGGAGGAATTCCTAATGTGTGCATGAACTCTGTTTGGCCAGTTACTTATCCTACACCATACGGATACGTTGGCTCGTATCCTTTCTAAAGTGATCAGAAAAATCCTAACACGAACTTTATGAAATTTTTTTTTCTGTGATTAAGTGGACTTTAAAACAAAAAAAAAAGGACAGAACACAAGTTGCATTTGTTACTTTACAACATCACACTTTGTAGTTTGCCAGTGGAAGTCGTTGAACTTTAACAGTATTCCAAACTGTATGTGTATCCAAGTCTTAAGTGGTTGTACTCGTGGCTTTGTGGTTAGGACTGGATCACCCCTTTCCACTTGACCTCAGGAATGAACAGAGGAGACATGTGTATTGATAACCGCAGACGCCAGTCTTAGATAACTGTCTAATGTCGAGGACGACCTTTTTTTTTTCATAAGGGGGAGTGTGTAGGGCCTATACAGTTAGGTTAAGGAATATGGTGTTAACCCCCTCCCCCCAGCAACAAAACTGTAGCAAGGAATCATGGGAAGAATAAAGACACGAGGTTGTTGTTGTCCGCCATTTTAGAATGTGCGTGTGTTGTTAGTGCGAGTCCGAATCCATGCTTCCGTCCGCTCAGTGTGCAACATAGACACAGACGCCACCAGTGATGACTCGGAGGAAGAAATTATAGAAGAATTTGGCAGCTCAGATGACACATCGGATGGCGAGCTACACCCCCAGTTAACCACCACACGCAGCGGAAGAGTGGCAGGCTCATGGAGAAATGTGTTTGTTTAACAGTAAGCTAAATTTAGTAATTATGTTAAATCGTATTTTATAGTTGGGGGGGGGGGGCATTGAAATCCAATAGAATAGGGGGGTCCTAAAAAATTTTTTGCTTTATTGGGGGGGGGGTCTTGATAAAAAAAGGCTTTTTTTTCAATTTTTCACCCAGTCCTTCCCCCCCCTCCCCCCCTCCGATAAATAATGAACGGTCCCTTACCCAGTTCTCCAGTTTTTTTCGAAAGAAGCTCAAGATTGTTGCCTAGGAATTAAAATTCCCAGTCAAAAACACTGAGAATAATACTATTGCATTTAGCATCAAAAAAACAAAAACAACAAAACTGTAAAATAGAGTCTGAAGAAACTAGGATTTGATATCTAGGATGTAAATAAGGAACAATCTTGACCACATTGACGGCCACAGGAAGAAAGAGATTTTCAATCAGAGTTGTCGTCCATGGCTACTTTATCCGGTGTATAAATAAAGCAGTCACTTATCCATAGCAGTACGGGATTACGTAAACCTAACTTAGTGCAAAGCATTGTTATTTTCATGGTTGTGAAGGCTTCTGTTAGCTCTTTTTTCCAGTTGCACGACAAAATACCCTACTCCTCGAAGTATTAGCTCATTACAACTCGCCCGAAACGCTTGGATTGATTCTTCACAGTTTTTGCATATTGCAGGACAATAACCTTCGTTTTTGAAGTAGAGCTAGGTAGTTGGCAAAACTAACCAAACTATCACTGGATGTACTAACAAAACTCAAAACCCATAAGAGAAAATTGTGGTTTGTTCAATGGTATTCATTCAAAATTGAAAACCATGCATTACTGAGTGTGCGTTGTCAAGAAAGTCTTAATGATACAGCGAAAGTGGGCTTGTATCTTTCGGCACTGCGGTCTTCATATGATATCACATTTAGTATTTTATCAGCCAGTGAAATTCACTACTACTACCATTTTGTTTAGTGGAAACACTAAATACAATTATTTTAGTGTACCATCAGTTAACCGCAACTCACAGCTTTGTCGTTGTTGTTGGAATGCTGTTCAGTACATGAGTTGATAGTTTTCCAGTGCAGCGAAACATATTCTCAACTTCAAACGTATTTGTACTGCTGCTACAGTTACACAAGTCCACAAAAACACGAAAATCTGTAAAGAAATAATAGTTTTGTCACAAAGTAGAGAAATAGCTTACCCTTCATAGGAATTAGTTTGAATTTCCTTTGTCGGAAAATATTGTTTTTGCATTTAAGACCAAAGGCCAAATTACTTTATAAGGTTAATTTTGGTTTAAAGTGGCTCTTGAGGTAGAAAGTAAAGTTCCCCTTAATTTTTACAATTGGGAAGTGGAAATCTTCGTGAAATGAAAAAGACCCAAGACCCTGCGTAGTGCGGTTATCTTTCTATGAGCGGTTATAACTCTTGTAAGAAATGGATTCATCGCTTTGTATTTACAGCTCTGTTTCGTATGGTTAACAAGACTTAGTCTGGAACTACTGTTATTTTTTTATCTACCATTGAAA
>NC_090891.1:18735152-18747652 GCF_036669925.1 Montipora capricornis | reverse complement strand
TTCAATGATAGGAAAAAGGTTCTATTCACTATGGTTTTTAATAGGCCTTTTTTTTACGTTGGCCAACATGACTATCAAAATGAAGAAGAAAGCCGGTATTGGTTGGTTTCTTGCAGGTGCTAGTTTCCAATTTGGTTCCGCTTTTGATGATGTTCATATCAAGTAAGGGTACTTTGTTGTTACTGGCCACTTCGCTGGTAAAGTCAGCGAGTGAATGATGAACAAAGTTGTAATTTGTTTCAAAGGTTCGCAGTGCCTCTGAATTACAAACTTAAAGATCACAGGCGGCTTTAGTGATTACTGGCAATAATAACAATCACTTTATTGTGTGTTGAATATTGGAACGACATATTGTCACTTGGAATCACCTTTTTATGTTTCAAGATTGTGTAGCCGAGAAAAGTGCCCTACCTCTTGGAGAAGCTCTAAATCAACTTAAAGCAGATCAAATGAAATGTTGCTTTACAATAAAAGGTGAACACCTGAATATTCGGAGCATCGCGCAGAATTCTATTGTCTTCCGTGACATTTACTTGCAGTGCGAAATATGTGACAAGTCCGGCATAAAGAAACACGCATTCAGCACTGGTGGGATATGATTGGTCAACTGATTTAGCTTTGGGAATACTAGAGTCCCTTCGCCGAATTCCGCAACTGTCAATCAAACGTTAAGATGAGAAAAAAAAAATTTCAAGATGCGGAAAGTGAACAATAACACTAAAGATTAAGGAGCGGACTGTTCGCTTCATCGAAAGTGACATGGCAAACAATTCTTTTTGTTGATATGAGTTTATTTGGTTCAACAGACCATCAGAATAGAAGGGTTTTAGAGAAAAGCGTGGAAATTTTTAGTCACGCGGGCTTAATGCTTGCTTATTCCTAATGCTTTATCCGCTACCTGCTACCCAGAAAAATCTTGAAATAAACCAGCGCAATGTGTAAATATCCGATCGATGTTATTTTATTTATTTATTTTTTTTTAAACAGACCTGTAGAGCGAGTTCACGAAGTATTTTTCCGTTCATTGCCGGTTGTCTACACAGCCTCATAAAAAAAAAAAGCCTCTTTCATTTTATCTTTTGGCCGCGATTTGCTAGTGTTCCAGTGCATAGTTAATAGATGTAGGTACTGGCAGTCCCTAGATTAACTATGCCCAGTGGAACGTCTCTTGTTTGTTGGAAATAATTATTCAATATTCGATCCGTTCGAATGGAATAAAATATATAAAAGGATCACTAACACCTAAACCCATTCAGTTGCTTAAAACTACCTTCAACACCACAATGTTGAAACGAGCGAGACATTGACCGCCATTTTCACAGCTATTACTGATTTCATGATTAAATGAGGCGAAGCATTGCCATCGTTCATAGAGGCGGAGCTTAGAGTCATTAATATGCACACGCGAAGTTCAAAATGAATCAATTCAACTCCCAGAGGCCCTTAGGACGGCGAGGAATCAAAGAGAGAAAATGTATGTTTCAGAAACGCTGGATTTGATACTAGACATCGGATACCCTTTCGGATTCCCAAGAAATAGGTTTACAACATTCCTAATGAAAGCATGAAAGTTCAGCTGTTCTAACTATATAACGACCGCCTTCAATGGAAAACGAATATCTCAAATCTGAGAATGGAATCTGAAAATTTCATATCTTTATAATCCAAACAATTCTGTGACACCAGCTAACTGATCACTGTTTGTCAGCTGAGACATATCTATGTGATGCCGAACCATAATATGGAGGCAGTGTGGTCCAGTGGTTAGGGCGCTTGCCTTGAGATCCGGAAATCCCGGGTTCAAGACCCGCTCTGACTGCTCGTTGAATTTGTTCTTGGTAGTCCCTGGTTCAACTTCCTAGCTGCACTTGTAAATAGCCAACTGGTTTGTCTCCGACCAGTTGGGATTCTTAACGGTTGTAGTTGTTGGGTTCCGTTGTTTCGTTGATTGTAGGTATCTGTAAGATTTGTCCACGAAATTGATTTCGCTCATAATTTTTCTGTAGACTTCTTTAAATAGGTATATAACATATATGAAACTAGTTAGGAGAAATTCGCTTCTTTAAGTTTTTTTTTTTTTTTTTTTTGACCAATTTTCTTTCGGCACCGCATGAGGACCTGAGATGCTTGTGAAATATGCGAATTTTGTCAAAATTCAACTGATTTGTCCGGATAAAAGAACGCGGCCCAAAGCTTCCAATTTCCTTATTATTTTAAATGAACCTTTATCTTTAAAATAATACAGGTTAGAATCATGGACACTTTTTTGTATAGAAAATCCGAGGGAACACACTCAACCCCTTAGACCCATTTAGCGAAACATGCGATTTTAGCCAAATTTAGTGGATTAACTCTCCTGCATATCATTGTGTAATTCCATCCTTCAGCTACTGAATTGTGTTAAATGTTTTGGCCACCATTCAGGTTTGGTCCAGGGGTGAGTGGTGGAACTTGCCCTACCTAACCATTTCGCCAGCGTTTCTCCATCGCGAATGTCCAGAAGGATTGTCACAATAGAAAGCGAGAAATCGGGTATATGCCACTCGAAAATTGTCCATTCCTAAAAATTGCATACTTACAATCACTGTTCGCCATGTGGCTATGGTTTTAACCCAACGAAAAAGGGAGACAAGGCGGTGAACGTGGACTTATTTACTGTCCGCCATGTTTTTGGAGGGATTTGTGGAAGTTATGGAATCTGGAATCCAGAATGCGTAAATCTTTCAAATACTCACCTGTTATAGTATTCCCTTTTTATTTGTCGAAAATTCTTTCGCATTTACAATATTTTTTTCATCTCTCACTTTTAATTATAGGATATTAAGCAGGAAATCTCAGAAGTCTTCTTAGTCTGAGCTAATCAACGGCGATTGCCAATCGAGACTTCATGTGTCTCAATCCAAATATTGAGATACCTGAAACTGATAAACTATGATTCAAGGGAAATAAAGAATACGAGTAAAAATTCGCTGAACAGTCCATATGTGAAGTGTCAATACGTCAGTTTAAGCTTATCATTCACTTGATCAATTATTATTTAAATAGACAAACATGAAAACATCTCATTAGTCACCTTTTTGCTTGCCAAAAATTAACATAAATTTATCTTACATGTAGCGAACTAAAGAATGAAGTTTGTCTTTTATTTCATATAAATCTTCCATCAATACTATCACAATATTTTTCTCAACAGAAACACATTTATGTCTTGAATACGGAAGTTAAAATTTAAAAGCAGGTTATACTATCATGATTTACTAAAGGCTGTTCGTCTTACCAAGCCTAAAAGCGGAGCTCCCGGCTTGTTTATTCTTACTGGCTGTAGGATTAGTGAAAATAAAAGGCTTTGGAACAGTCTGCCTTTTGGTTTTCCCGTATATTGCTTAATTATGTAACATTTTCTTCCGTGCCTAACTAGTGAATTCCACGGTTAATTTCAACTGAAAAACCGCTTGGGATGAGTGGATATCGGTTTTTCCAGCGAAATCTACTGTCGAATTCACCAGTTAGGCAATTAATTTTTCTTGAATCGCAAGAGTTTTAAAGAAAACAAGCAAATCCTCAGCAAGCGAACGGGAAGAAAGCCATTTCAGAGTACATGTCAAGGAAAGGTTACGTTTATACAAACGTTGGCCCCGTGTAGCACTTATATTTTAAACAGAGTGAACTGAATAGAGTGTAATGTGAAGTGCTAGATTTCTATCCCATATGAACCATGTGAGCGTTAGCCCTACTGATGGAAATGGGCCCACACAAGGACAGAGAAAAACTCTGACCAGGATGGAAATTGAACCCACGACCTTCGGGTTAGATCTCCCACCCTGGTCAGAGTTTTTCTCTGTCCGACCAGGGTGGGAATTGAACCCACGTTCGGGTTAGATCTCCCACCCTGGTCAGAGTTTTTCTCTGTCCTTGTGTGGGCCCATTTCCATCAGTAAAGCTAACGCTCACATGGTTCATATGGGATAGAGATCTAGCACTTCACATTACACTCTATTCAGTTAACATTTCAGAGTCGACTGTCAAAAGCCAGCGAATAGGAATCACGCTAAAATTAGAAATCACAGACGTACTATAGCTCGTGATGTGACAGATCGTCTTTGTCGGTTCAAGGTCTAACAAGGAGTTTTATTGATGTACTTTATTCATTCCACTTTATCTCTGAAAACGAGATCATTTATCATTCAATTTATTTCATTGAAACACGCTAGCTTGGCTAAGAACCAGAATCGACCAGAAAGGGCAAACTTCAAACAAGATCTCCAACAAATTACCTGTATGCTGGTGCTCTAAACAAACTTCTGAAAACACAAGCTGGCGATATTTCTCCTTATACTTTTACGAGAACTCATTCCGATTACATGTTACGAACATAAGTGCAAAATTCTTGTCACTGTCGAGGCACATCGAAAAACAGTTAGGCAAGCGGAGTAAAAAAACTTCTTGTTCGCTCGCATTTTAAGGCCAAACAAACCAGCAACAGATCGATTATTTCTGTCCAAAAAGAGTACAGATGATTGTCATTTAATTCCAGTAGAAATAACAAACGGTTTGGTGCCCAAGAAAAGAATTTGTGGAGTAACTTCTTCCTCCAACTTTAAGCTATTACTGGTGTACCGTTTTGTCGTTCTCGTTCTCTTTCTCTCTTCTTTCGTTTCTTTCCATCTGACATAGGCCATCCAGGCATCTTGCAACCTTAGTACAAAAAACTGCAATTCAGAGCAAAAAGCAGCCCTGAACAAATTAAAATCGACACTCAGCTTTTAAGTTTATATTCCTCCAATGCTTGACTTGAATAACTACAGCTATATTATGTTAAACCTGGATTGAAACCAGCGAAAAATGCAAGAAAAATATATTTTCCAAACCGTACCTGAACACGAAAAGCATCGACTGTCAAGAGCTTTTGTTGACGTAGCATGGCTGTGTAGCCGCGTCGAGCCACGGAAAGAGAGCGAAAAATTAAGCCTCGATCAGGTGTGAATGTGAGTGTCTGACCTGGCTTGAACCTGCGATCCAATCAACAACCAGTCCCGGGTCAGCTGACCTCGATAAGGTCTAACTTGAACCCGCAATATGATCACGTGATACTGGTCAGCGGATACCTTGTTTTGACAGGTGTCAATTTGACCATAATTATAACGTGGATGTCCAATATCAAAGATGTATGCTGTAAACTAGCTTGAGTGTAAAGTGGAGTATATATATATATATATTGCCTCCTCAATGAGCTCTAAACTTGAGCCTGTGATATGGTTAAGTGATTCTGGTTACATTGGCATTCAGAGGGGCGGACGGACCGGACGGACGTACGTAGTACGTACGTTATGTACGGACGTTCATGACGTCATGACTATAAAACCAAATTTTCTCACATCGATGGGTTACCATATTTTCTTAGCTATGGTGCTCCGCGCGCGCGTTCCTTCGGCGCGCGCGAAGCTCCGCTATTAGGAACTTGGGTTTAGGCTAGATATTTCTTCAAGAAGCGCTTGATACAAACTCTTGCCTCAGCATGCTTACCCCTGACTTTACCAAATCTCTACAGTGCCTGGCATCGGCTAACTTCGTTTTATCAAGCTGTTTGTTGAGAAAGTTTGCTAAAACAAAGTTTTTTCAATATCAAATTAAACAATCTTTTTGGTTTGTGCAAAAGGCGGATAACAATCGTATAGAACTGTTCAGTGACGAAGATTTCTAGCTATTATATTCTGACTCCCGACAGTTTATCTCGGCTTTACGGCTTAGTTTATTTTTCGGCTGAACGTGTGCAAGAACACTCTTCGAGCATCAATGTCAGCTTGTCATCAAAGCACCTGCTTCCTGTCCTTGGACTTGAAAGTTATGCCGAAGTGCTTGCAGAGTGTTTTAAGCATTACAGCATTGAATGAAGCAATCTTCTTCCTTTTGTGCAAGTCGCAGAGATTATATGCGTCGTAGTATATTGGATACTGTACTGACAAACTTTCGTACACCTAACCCGCTTGTAGTAACCAGTCATCCTCTTGAATCAAGTCATCCTATATCCACTAGCCCATGTTGGTTACAAGGAGGCCCGCTTACTTGTTTTCGTTTTAAAGCAGACAGCCTCGAAAAGTATGATTGCACCTGGTTTCTTGTTAGCCATTCCTCTCTCGAGAATAGACGGTTGTTCTCTTCTGTTCGAGCATTTCGCGTGTCCATTGAAACTTCCTATGGATCGGCTTTCTGTCCAGATTGTTTTCCGACGTCAAATCGCGCCTTCAGATAATCCTTGACTCGAAGAGAGTATCTTTTCCCTCCTATCGTTGGTTTTTGAAGTGCCCAACCACAGTTTGCCACAGAAGAAATTTGCACCTTTGGGTTTGGGACAATTCTCCGAGTGGATAGTAGAAAATCGTGCTGCCCAATTGCGTCGAAATTGATCGTATATGGATTCCTGGCTGGTTTTAATCTTATGTTGTTCATAGTCAAGATGACTTTGTAGGGTATCAAAACTCGTAAAGCTCAGAGAGCAGCCTGCTTGTGGACATGAAAACATAGTCGCACGGCTTAACGGCTCAAAATCTTCTTCCTGGCAAAGATGCAAGTACTGACTAAACATTGTAGACCTCCTGACTGTTCGAATTAAGTCGTTGGTGATTCGTACAATTTGTGCATTATATTTTAGGAATTTGAGGTAAATTGCTTTAAAGCCTGTGGAATAGTCATTTTGCAGTAAACATTGCGTGACACGCGACTCCTCTAACTACTTGAACAAAACGAAGCAAATGTGAATGTCCCCTATACTTAATTTACCATTTTTTCCCAGTATTCAGTGCTTGTGGAAAACAGAATGTGCCGTAGCCATCTCTAAGTTTGTAACCTAGGCGGGGCAGTGCGTCATCTGTAAAGTGCTACAAAGTATCGCAACTTTCAACCCTTGGTTTCAGACGAAACTGGATGGCAGCTAAATGTATTAGAACAATTCAGTAGCTGAAGAATGGAACTATACAAAGTTCTGTACTGTTTTGACAACTTATTTTCTATAATTAACTATATAACAGCCGGAGTCACGTTTGAATAGCAGCAAAAAGCTCGATTAGGGGTTCCTTAATGCCTTGATCAGCCAAGGCTTCTTAGAAATTCTGTTCAATGTCCTGTAAATTAAAAGATAAAATAATTATGGTAAATGCGAAACGATTTTCGACAAATAAAAAAGGAATACTATAACAGGTGAGTATTTGAAAGATTTACGCATTCTGGATTCCAGATTCCATAACTTCCACAAATCCCTCCAAAAACATGGCGGATTTCTTGCTTTCTATTGTGACAATCCTTCTGGACATTCGCGATGGAGAAACGCTGGCGAAATGGTTACGTAGGGCAAGTTCCACCACTCACCCCTGGACCAAAACTGAATGGCGGCCCAAACATTTAACGCAATTCAGTAGCTGAAGGATAGAACTACGCAATGATATGCAGGAGAGCCAGTAAGTGTGAGCCACTTTAGAGAGTTAATCCACTGAATCTGGCTAAAGTCGCATGTTTCGCTAAGTGTGTTCCGTCGGATTTTCCATACAAAAAAGTGTCCATGATTCTAAACTGTATTATTTTAAAGATAAAGGTTGAATTAAAATAACTAGTAAATTGGAAGCTTTGGGACGCGCTCTTTTCTTCTTTTTTAAACCTTGAGCGACTGCTGGGTATATTTATAAAGAATTGAGTGAAATGGGCTTTGTACAGAGTTGAGCCCTGTGATCACTCTGTTTACATTATCCCGTCGCAAAATATCTCTAGGATATATAGCGCCAAGTACTGGCTTCTATATTATCGAAGCGATGCCAGTTAATTAAACGACATTGCACTCTGGAATTAATCGGAAAACAATGCAGGATATTTTAATTTCACTTCTCTTTCTAGACTTTTTTAAATTGCATGGAAACGAAAAGTGATGAAATTTAACACCGCTGGTATTGCACAACGTGGAGTGAGGGTCTTAAACTTCGCAATAATCCGGGAAATAGTGCATTGTAGATGTTTTCATCGCCGCCATTTGCTGATCGAAATTTGATAATACTCGAAGCGACGTTCTTTGTTAAAATTTTTAACTTGTCCGCGGTCATGCAATTTCTTCTTTTGTCTCCGTACGTAAACGAAAGGACACAAACTTGTATTCGACTATACTATACGCAACTTTAGACGCAAAACGCGTATCCGCATATTTAGCGCGTTAATTTTGCATCTGCGTTGTTCGCTTATCTTTCGAGTGGCACTGTATACCTTTCTACACATCAGAAAATCCACCAGACACACATTTTCCTGGCATACTTTCTTGCTAGATTTATGAGAATAAAGGTCAGTAGGTGTCAATAAGATACCGGGTTGACGTCACAATTTAGTTAGTTCCCAGGCTTTCAACTGCTGCTTTTTGAATTCAAAATGACGGAAAATGAGGTCTTTTGGGAAATTTTGCCCGCTTATAAAAATAAATCTAAGCAGACAACAAGAGTTGTTTCCTCACGGGATGTCTTTGGTGGACGTATATTGTCAGAATTCATTATCACTGGCCAAGGGTGATAGGCACTTTAAGGTTTTGATATACAGGTGATGATAATGAGAAACTATTCGGTAAATTACCTTTTCTTGTACTAGAAGTATAATGTGCTACAAAGTTTGAATAGGTAGTTGCTGCAACTACCAACAAAAACGGTCCACTCGAATGTATAGTAAAAGGGCACTTTTTTCCAGTATAATTGCCAAGCAAGGTTTGGTTTATGTCCCTTCCATCATAGGCGGCTACCCAACTGATTTGCAAGAGAGGATGGTTCAAGATATTAAGCGTAGTAAAATTCAAAGCGATGCTGCGATGAGGCGGTGCTGCGATAAGCCAGGTGCAAGTGTTTTCTGTGATGAATGGTGAACTGATATTGATCGCCCCACTTGAACCATTGACGATGAATGAGCATGGTTCTGAAGAATTTACCCCTGTCAAGGAAAATCGAAAAAGTTGAGAAAATTATGCTCTCACGAGTTAACGCTGCGACATAGCTGCCGTGCTTTGTCCCTTACTGCGGCAGTAGAGATATTTTACGCTATTTTAAGTTAATATGGAATGCAAGTGTTTAAAAGCGCGCGCAAAACATTCATTCAGACATCATGCATGTTATAAAATCTTGCAAGAAAAATTAGCCAAAAAAAAACGCAGCAAAATGTCATTTTTAGTCATTTTACTGATAACCATGAGTTTGCACTGAACTATCAATGCAGAGTTGCATCCAAAATTTGTGTGGCATTGCTATCATATTTTTCAAGGATCACTTCCATGTTTTGTCTTTCATTCATCATTCCTTTCACAAGAAGACAGGAGCCCAAGAAATTGATCTGCCCCCAGCGGAGTGGCTTCATAGCTCAGTTGATGGAGAGTATTGCACCGGCACCGCAGAGGTCATGGGTTCGAATCCCGTGGAAGCCACCTGAATTTTTCAGGTGTCTTTAATGCGCTCAACCCGCAGCCCACGAAAAAAACAAACTCAACAAACGCATTTGTGGGACAAAGAGGGGTTAGGGATAAAGTACTCCCAGAAAGCTTGTACAGGTCAAGATTGCAAACTAACAATAAAAAAGGCCAGAAGGTCCCAAACCTCTCTGGCAGGTGGGACATAATCCCCACAACCTTCTCCAACTAGAGAGGTCCTTGTCCTATCCACGGGCCAGGGGTTTATATACCCCCAACCCTCTCCAAGGGGTGAACATCCCCAATGAAAGAAGTCCTTTTCCTATAAATGAATGAAGGGGGTAGTTTCTAAAGAAACTGTGGTGCTGCGTCGGTGGGGAAGTAGTATACAAAAATTTGGTTTTATCAACAATGTAAATTGGCCACCGTACAGAGATTCTAAAAGCTGACGTTTCGAGCGTTAGCCCTTCGTCAGAGCGAATCCAAACGCTCGAAACGTCAGCTTTTAGAATCTCTGTACGGTGGCCAATTTACGTTACCAACTCCGTTGATAAAACCAAATTTTTGTATCCTTTTCCTATACCCTCTCACAAAAGGTCCTTATCCTATAACCTTCTCCAGGGGGTCAAGATCCCAAGTGGAAGAGGTCCTTATCCTATACAATCTTAATCTCGTTCTTATGGTAACAAAGAAAGAGGTGAGTCTCTGGGGTAAAGGGGGACCTGTATGAGAGCACTTCATCTCGAATCCATGTTTTATTTAAATAATAGAAATCTTAAAATGGCTAGCTATGATAAGGAACTTGGAATATTTTAGTGGAACAAGTACAGCACCTCAGTAATGTTGCGCAACATAAGAACTTTCTGTACCGTACACAAAAGGTGATGAACATGCACCAACCAAAAAAGATAATAATAACAATAAATTTCAAAACCAAACGATTAAATACATCGATAGCTCATAAAGGAAAGCAATGAAAGACAACTCCTAAAGTGGGGAACCTTTGCAATAAACTACTCAGACATATTAGATCGAGTTTCAACCGAGCGTCGTAAAACCAAAATCAAAGTAATTACTTTGGCCAATCAAAAAGGACGGAAACAATCCGGTCAACTAATCAAAACTCGAAGTAATTACACGTAGCCGACACAAAGCGCGGGAAAATGTGCACGTGCGAGCCTCGATTGGTTTTGGTTTCTCGTTTGATTGGTTAAAAAAATGGCGCGAGAACTTTGAATTAATCACTGAGTGAAGTGATCATAAAGCAAAGCAATTCGCTAATTACTTTCGATACTCAATTGAAAACCGCTCTAATCCAACTGAATAATGCTTGAAAACCAACGCTATCAATATAACAGGAAGCTCAGTAAAGAGACCTATAACAACATAAAATCATTCCTGTAGAGAGCCCATTATTGATTAAGGTGGGGGGGGAGGGAAGGAGGGGGATTTAAGAGCAGCTAGAATGAAGAACTAGCATATAAAAGACGACCAATCATGATGACTGTACTATCAGTGTAAAAGCCTGCGTATGATTGCCCACCGGTGACGTCAGACGACAGTTGCACGTGAGCTGAAGATAACCTTGAGCGTGACAGCAGCATTTGCTCGAATAGTATGTGACACGTGTTATAAATGGTTGGTTGTCACGTTAACTCAAATTTATAATAGTTGCAAGTTTTACTATAAAAGCGACAATTGCTAAAATTGTTCAGTTAAGTGCGAGGATTACTTCTTTCTACCGTTGGGAAAATTATACCACTTACATTACAATACTGATGAATACAAACAAAACAGAAAGCCACAAGCTAAGCCGTCGTTCACAACTGGTACCCGAGTACCCGCACCCGGGCACGGTGCTCAATGGGGACCCGCAATGTGGACACGACTTTTGTAAGTGCCCGTGCCAATTATTGGGCACGGTGCTCGGGCACGGGCACAAGGCTGCATACGATTCTTACATACATACTTATACATACACATTTTACTTACAATCAGAACAGTTTTACATTTAAGCTGACCGACAGGTAGCAATAGACCCATATCACTCAATGTCCAAACAAAAGATTTTGCCCGTCGAACCTCTCATTCAATGTGAGGCTGGACGGGCAAATACAATGCAAAGACAAAGCCTTTATTCCCCAAGGACTCCAAAATGGCCGCCGAGTGATAAAGGTGAATTTAAAAGCGAGGAAGAATATTTTCCAGAAGACTGGTTCCCAGACTCCACGCAGTTAGCGGCGGCATCTCGATCTGCATACGTACACACAGACATATATATATATATTTTTTTGGTAAGGCAGGTCAGTGTGACGCACTTCGAGGGCTGGTGTGGACCTACAATAAAATCCTAACTAACTTAAAATTACTTAGGGAAATTTACAAACTTAAAATGTTTAAAATTTCAGATGGTAATAAAAATTTGAGAAGCTAATCTAAAAAGCGTATGACAATCTCAAAAAACAAATTCTCAAAAAATTTGAAAGTATAAAAAATCAGGGTCTCTGATTTAATTAAACAAGCGTCTTTCTCGAATTGTATTTTGTCCAATATTCTTGACCCATGTTTAAGTCTTCCTTTAAAAAAGGTGGTAAGAAGTGGACTCCCTGATTGCTTTGGGTATTAAGTTCCATACGATGGGGCCCCTGTACCTCACACTATTTCTTCCAATTATGCTGCTATAACGCACTTAGGAAAAGTGCGTGTTAAGTTATGATTATTGGCATTTTTAGGGATAACTTACAAAAAAACACACAATTTTAAATTTACAAAACATGTTTCGGATGATCGACATCCATCGTCAGTTGTGAATACAAGTGAACCGCTAGTCGGTGTTATATAAAGATAGCTAATAACATGCATAAGTACTGATTAAATAACAACGTGAATGTGAAGTTATAGAAAATACAATGATGAGAAGACAATAGGTATGGACGATGAAAATTACAGTGAAATTTTTAAATTGTCATGATTAACCTGCTTATTTTTTTTTGATTTTTCCGATCCTATGTGTAAGGCCTCCTTGATTTTTAGTTGAAAAGGCGTGGAGGCGGTGTCAAGGATTGAAAAACACTCCTCCGAGCAT
>NC_090891.1:18722652-18730152 GCF_036669925.1 Montipora capricornis | reverse complement strand
TTTGGGAAAACGGCGGAACGTTTTAGCTCACTTAAGGTGCTTGGATACGGTCGAGGTATAACGTGGTTACATGGTATTCATGGAGATTTGTTTTTGCTTAAATAATTGCTTAGTATTTAACTAGTGAATGGTAATCAGTGAAATCAACCAAGGCTAGTGTG
This sequence comes from Montipora capricornis, assembly GCF_036669925.1. Lineage (NCBI taxonomy): Eukaryota > Metazoa > Cnidaria > Anthozoa > Scleractinia > Acroporidae > Montipora > Montipora capricornis. The sequence goes on along the minus strand of NC_090891.1, from coordinate 18,729,991 downwards.
CAGTTTAGAATTAATCACAATTTCAATTAGAAAAACAAATGAAAGTTTTCATCCAGGGAAAGGGTCTCTTTCACGCAGAGTATCTTTGTCTTCGTCACTGAAATCAGTGGATTTGACTGAAAAGCTAATAATTTATTGTTGTCGGAGATTGAATGACAAGAATTTCTGTCGCAATCGGAAATTCAATGACCTGGATTTGTGAAAATCTTGTTCAGCTTCATGCTTTAAAGAACGAGGTATAGTGTGGAGTGCAATGTTTCGTGATGTTGACTTTCGCCTCATGTCTTAAAGAACGACTAATGTTACATGTGTAGCGCGCTTGTATCGCCTCATGGCTTTAAGAACGACGTATATTTCACGTGTAGCGTGTGCTTGTTTCGCGTCATGGCTGAGAGATATTTTCTGTCACGCGCGAACTGAGAGTCCGAGAGTCCGATTGACTCTTGCCAGGAAGAGCTGTCTCCATCGGATCCGATCGAGTCTGTTTGCCAACTTTTTCAACCCCCCTCGCTCCTGTTAACCCTCACTTCCGGTACCACTGATCAAGCGCCATGCACCCATTTCCGGTTCCGGTCGCGATCGGACTCAATCCGCCTGCGAGTGAAGACAACCCGACTCAGGTCGAGTGTATTGGACATGTATGTTATAAGTTAACAGAAGCAACTTGAACATAACCCCATAGTATACAGGAAGCCAATCAAGATCAATCAACACAGGGGTGATATGATCAAACTTCCCTGTAAAAGTGACAACCCGAGCAGCAGAATTCTGAACGTGCTGTAGCCTGTCAACGAGATACTTACGGAGCCCATAAAGAAGAGCATTACAGTAATCGAGTCTGGAAGAAATCAAAGCGTGAACAATAGTATGAACAGCATTAGTAGTAAGATATTTCCTAATAGAAGACAGATTTCTTAAGTAAAAGTAAGACGATTTGCAAATCTTGCTAACTTGAAGTTCCCCAGTCATGCATTCATCGAAAACGACTCCCAAATTAACAGCAGAAATACAAGGGACAATAGTTTCACCACAAACTACGATCTCGTCTAATGGAGGGCGATTACGAAACCTAGAGTAGATGCACATCAGCTCTGTCTTATCATGATTTAGCTTCAAACCATTAGCAAGCATCCACGATGAAATGTCAGTGAGACATTGTTCCAAAGACTGTCTTCATTGTACAAGATGTTGGTTACCCTTAAACGAGAAATACAACTGAGAATGATCAGCTTAAAAAATGATAACTGACATTATGACGCTTAACAACGTCAGCTAATGGAGAAGTATAGAGCAAGTAAAGAAGAGGCCCTAGTATTGCGCGCTGTGGCACTCCAACATCAAGGTTGACAAGGCTCGAGATACCCACGAATTGCTTTCTATTCGTGAGGAACGAACTAAACCAGCTTAGAACAACATCCCTGACACCAAAACGATTAGCAAGTCTATCAAGTAAGACATCATGAACAACTGTATCAAACGCAGCTGACATATCAAGGAAAATCAGAATGACACAGTTGTCAACATCAACAGATTGAAGGATGTCGTTGTAGATACGTACCAAACCCGTTTCAGGGCTGTGCGTAGCTTTATACGCCGACTGAAACAAATCATGAAGATCATGTTCAGCAAGATAACAATTAAGCTGATATGCAACAGCCTTTTTAATCAGTTTAAATAAAAACTGAAGATTTGAAACAGGACCGAAATTTTAAAAAACTACGATCAGCGTTAGCTTTTTTAAGAATGGGAGTGAATTTAGCCACTTTAAGAGAATCAGGAAACACACCTTTAGACAGAAAAAGGTTGATAATTCTCACCAAAGTGGGTAAAAAACAATCCAGACACTTTAATAAAAGAGAGGCAGGAATTGGATCAAGACTGCACGATTTCACTGACGACCCTATTAGGCGTAAAACATCATCACTACAGTGGTTTTCACTTCAGTGGTTTTCACTCCTAAAGGCACATTTTCTAATTGTGCTTTTGATGTAGCTACCAGAATATATGGCATCTTGTGTTATGTACACTTTCGCTGATCTTCAATAGGCCATTTCCAAGTTGGTGTTTGTCTCGGTTACGAAGTGTGTCTTGGTGCTCACGCAACTATAGAAACGGAGAATACGAAACTCATTTCCAATTGAATGGTTATGCACCTGCACTCGCTTTCAAACTGAGTCATGCAGCAACTCGGAAATGGGCTATTGGCGTTCGTTTTTGAACGAAAAATGGCCTAATGCGTTTTTCAACAGTTCTCCAGTTGTATTGTATAGTAATTCGTGGTTTGCATCCACGTGATGAGACGGCCATGTTGGTGAACAAAACAATAGAAAATGGCCCCATAAGTTTTGCATAATAATAGAGTCAAATTCCCAAAAGACATTTTACTGCATTGTTCTGTACACAAACATGGCCATCCTGACGTCATATGAAAACCATCAATAAGTTAACATCTAATGATTAGCTCTTTTGCTGTTTCTGAGGAGAGCACGGTTGTAAAATACACACCCGGTGATCTTTTAAAGCCAAAAGGCGCTTGTATGAATAGAAAAGAAATCATCGTGCAGAATGGCCGGACGGACGAACAACGTAACAAACTATAATGAAGCTCACTGCTGATTGCCATTGAGAAATCAAGTTCTTTTTCTCGATTGTTTCGCTCTGTTAAACATCGATTCGAGTTGATTCATTTGAGTCTGTCGATTGCACGGAAGAAACTGTGCCCGAAAATAGGGGACTTTTTGGTTGCTTGTTTCGAACAAGATGTTGAGGCCGAGCGCTTTTTCCAGTAAATTCGCGAATCTTAAGTGCAAACTCATAAAACAGGCAGTTTGCGAGATCAGAAATGGTTAATGTAAATTTGAAATGTTTGTGAAAGCTGGCTTGTAACACACTCTCAAAGTGTGATATCGAGAAACAATAACGAAAACAATAACTTGAAACGTCCTTTGTTTCTTAGCTCCGCCCTGACAAGTTAATGAGCAAAGCAGAATTCCCTAACGAAGAAAGAGAGCGTAAGATTTGACCAATGAGAACCATCTGAGTCATTCTTAGCCGCTCATTTAACTGATCTATAATTTTAATTGAACTGGAAGTAAATATCCGGAAATGCGCGATGTAAATATTATGATTTTTGCACAGTCTTTAAAAAAAAGTAATTTTTATACCTAAATATCTTCCTTTAAATAGTGGAGAATTGTGGCGGAGAACTGTTGACTTCTGAGTGTAACGCAACCCACCGTTTTCACAATCCTTCCTTACACCACCTCTTCACCAAGGCAACATATTGTTTTACTATCTGAGACACTTCCCTAATGAGATTCAATGAACCTAGCCGGCCTTGAGACTAATTATCAAGAAATTCTTTTCTCAGACCAATCCTGGGAAAAACTGTTGGCACAATTCCCACTCTTCCCTTTCCCACCATTACAATGTTGACATTTCAAGGTGTCCGAAGACAAGATTAGTTAATCGATCGCACGAATGTTTCAGTATTGTCTGGGAGAACGCGAAAACGGCAGCGAAAGAAGAACACGTGTTGCTCATATAACTATGGAAGCAGGTACAGTAAATTCACTACTTTTCGATTAAATTTGACTAGTGTCCCAAAGTCTTTTGACCAGGATTGTAGAACGGAGCCTTGAGGCACACCATAGGTAACGTCGATCCTTGAAAATACATGTGGACCATTTTGAGTTGTCTGAGTTTGATCATGTAAGTAGGATAAAAACCACCTGTTTATCTTGCCACAAAAGCCATAGTATTCAAGTTTATGAAGTAAAATATTAGGAACAATAGTGTTAAAGCTTTTTTCGAGTCAATGAAGACACCACATGAGAATAATCGCTTGTCCATATTTATCTGTTGTATGGCGTTCACGAAATCAAGATTTGCATGTTGAGATGAGTGTGCTTTTCGGAAACCGTACTGTGATGGAGAGAGTAGTGAAAATAAAAAGTTTTCGAATTGTCAGCAATGAGTTCTTGTAAAATTGGGGAGAAATATCACTAGCTTGTGTTTCCAGAAGTCTGTTTAAAGCACCTAAAGGTAATTTGTTGCAGCGGATCTTGTTTGAAGTTTCATTATCCTTTCTTGGTTGCATTTCCGTAATTTTGCCGATTCTTGTTCCAAGCCAAGCTGGCGTGTTTCAATGAAATATATCAAATACATCAAAAGTTATTATTATCGTTATTGCTATTGCTTGTATCTCTTAAAGAAACTTTAAACTGAAATTTTAAATAAATAAAAAATTGGTGTACCTTTTAAAAAAAGTCAGCTCCCTTTTAAAATTTAAAATCTTTTAACGTTGCAGGGAAAATCATACATGTCCAATACACTCGACCTGAGTCGGGTTGTCTTCACTCGCAGGCGGATTGAGTCCGATCGCGACCGGAACCGGAAATGGGTGCATGGCGCTTGATCAGTGGTACCGGAAGTGAGGGTTAACAGGAGCGAGGGGGGTTGAAAAAGTTGGCAAACAGACTCGATCGGATCCGATGGAGACAGCTCTTCCTGGCAAGAGTCAATCGGACTCTCGGAAGTCAGTTCGCGCGTGACAGAAAATATCTCTCAGCCATGACGCGAAACAAGCACACGCTACACGTGAAATATACGTCGTTCTTAAAGCCATGAGGCGATACAAGCGCGCTACACATGTAACATTAGTCGTTCTTTAAGACATGAGGCGAAAGTCAACATCACGAAACATTGCACTCCACACTATACCTCGTTCTTTAAAGCATGAAGCTGAACAAGATTTTCACAAATCCAGGTCATTGAATTTCCGATTGCGACAGAAATTCTTGTCATTCAATCTCCGACAACAATAAATTATTAGCTTTTCAGTCAAATCCACTGATTTCAGTGACGAAGACAAAGATACTCTGCGTGAAAGAGACCCTTTCCCTGGATGAAAACTTTCATTTGTTTTTCTAATTGAAATTGTGATTAATTCTAAACTGCACACTAGAATGGGTTGATTTCACTGATTACCGTTCACTAGTTTAAAAACTAAGCACTCATTTAAGCAAAAACAAATCTCCATGAATACCATGTAACCACGTTATACCTCGACCGTATCCAAGCACCTTAAGTGAGCTAAAACGTTCCGCCGTTTTCCCAAACGAATTAAAAATAGACATGAACACTTGACTAAACCAGGTATCGCTCTTTAGCTTTCACTTTGCGGTTCGGTTAACTACACTTTTTACGAGATTATGTGAAGAAGAAAGCGCTCGTTTACTGATTAAGCCTAAGCGCTCCTTTCAGTTATTAGGCCCCAGTAAGCACTCTCGCAAAAGTTTAGCTTTCATTTTGCAGTTCGGTCAACTACACTTTTCACACAATCTCCGACAACAGTAAATTATTAGCTGTTCAGTCAAATCAGTGTAGAAGACAAAGATAATCTGAACGAGAGCCTTTCCCTGGATTAAAACTTTCATTTGAATTTCTAATTGAAATTGTTATTAATTCGGAATAACTGATATGTTACTTATTTATGAAAATAAGTAAGTGAAAACAACATTGAAGGATGCACGCAACAACCAAAAATGGCAAAAAAGAGAAAATGTTGGCGAATTTGGCAAATATGGCGAAAATGACAATTTTGCCACAATGGCCAACAAGGTAAAGCACAAAGCAGAGAGTGCTTAGGCCTAATTACTGAAAGCAGCGCTTAGGCGTAATCAGTAAACGACTGCTTTCTTCGAACCGTAAAATGAAAGCTAAAATTTTACAATAGTGCTTACACTTTTGAAATATCGCTATAATGAACTGCCATCGCGGTCCGCAATCCCGTAGTCGAGGAATGAAAATTGTTCAAGGGCAAGACGATCTCGTGAAAAGTGTAGTGAACCGAACAACACAATGATAGCTTTTATTTCAAGTGATTTCTTTGGTCTAATCACGGTTGCGAGCGATTCGGGGTAATCAGTAAACGAGTGCTTTCTTCCTCACTAGATCTCGTGAAAAGTGTATTTAAGTGCACTGCAGTGCTTTCTTCACACGCATTCGTGAATAGTGTAGTAAACCGAAGCACAAAATGAAAGCTACAATTTTACGAGAGTCAGGGGCACCCAACGAGAATATAGTTCAAAACCACTTAAACACAGCATTGTTAAACTAATTTTTGTATTTAAACGGTTGATATAGGCATATTTTTATCCCCTAAAACATTTTCATCTGTTCGGATTTCCTAGCTAAAAGTCTAGTGATCCGAAAATTATAGGGATCAAAACGTACCTTTTCGAAAATTTTAGCCAGAAAAAAGGCTCCCGAAAATTCTAGGTGACCTTTTTAGGGTAAAAATCCGTTAAAAATGAGCAATTATACCATTTTTCAGATGTTCGAAAATCCTAGGAGAGGCAGGAAAGCAAGAAATTTTACAACAAATGTTCCGAAAATTATAAATCTCAAATCGTCTTCCGAACAGATATTTTCCGAAAATTGACGTTGGGTGCCCCTGGAGAGTGCTTAGGCCTAATCACTGAAACGAGCGCTTAGTCTTAAACAGGAATCGAGTGCTGTTTCCTGTAGTTAAGCGAACCGTGAAATGAAAGTTAACCGAATTGAAAATGATTCGATCAACGCACTATAAGAACGAGAGATACATATCAACAAGGGGATTGATCGCGCTTTAAGATACATTACTGTTTTTCACTCGATCATCGTGGTTTATGAACGAGAAATACATGTACATCATGATCAATGTCTGTTCGCTCTTTTTGTTTGGCGCCTCGGGAAGGAGAAATACTGCGTATCAGGCGGCGTATCAGGGGCACCCAACGTCAATTTTCGGAAAATATCTGTTCGGAAGACGATTTGAGATTTATAATCTTCGGAACATTTGTTGTAAAATTTCTTGCTTTCCTGCCTCTCCTAGGATTTTCGAACATCTGAAAAATGAATAACGGATTTTTACCCTAAAAAGGTCACCTAGAATTTTCGGGAGCCTTTTTTCTGGCTAAAATTTTCGAAAAGGTACGTTTTGATCCCTATAATTTTCGGATCACTAGACTTTTAGCTAGGAAATCCGAACAGATGAAAATTTTTAGGGGATAAAAATATGCCTATATCTACCGTTTAAATACTAAAATAAGTTTAACAATGCTATGTTTAAGTGGTTTTGAACTATATTCTCGTTGGGTGCCCCTGGTGTATCCACTAAGCTCGGTGTCTCCAGTGCGTATCTCCGTATCAGCGTATCCACACAATTTAGGGTAAAGCTTCGAGGTGGCAGGCTATTGCAGTTAAGCCGTTGACTTCACCGATAGGGTTTTTTTTCTCTTGTAATTTATTCACACAATTTGTGATTTTCACTCCACTTTTCTCTGAAGAAATTATT
>NC_090891.1:18705152-18717652 GCF_036669925.1 Montipora capricornis | reverse complement strand
AGTGTTTGAACAGCAGACTCATCAAAATTTGGCTCTCTTTTCTTTAAACGCCAATAATAACAATCTCATGCAGGCATTAACATACTATTTGCATTGAGTACAATAGTTTAAATGACAGCTGAAGCTTTCTGCTTTCTGTCGTCATGTAATTTGCGGTGAGAGCACCCTAATACCAAATCATTTGCTTAACCATTTGATCTAAAGCTTCATTTCTCTTGTGAAATACATACCAATTTGTTAAAGCACTTAAGCCAAATTAAATATCATTCCCTGACAAATTTGGGACTTAAAGGTGCATGCAAAAGGTCTGAATTCTACATAAGCTTACATTAAATTGTCATAAGGCCCGATTCAGACGCCATACTTTTCTTGAGCCGAACTTAATACATGAAAAGTTCGACGTTTGAATCAATTAAGAACGGCTAGTTTAATTTGGAATGGCTCAGGAGTTCTTTTCAACTGGCCTAGACGGGAATTCGGCTTTAGGATGGCCGTGGATCGGCTTTGATTTCAGACGTCGAACGTTTCATGTGCCGAACTTCATGATCATGCATAAACCATGTTTTGCCTTCTACATAAAAATCGCTGACAAAATCAATTGGTTTTCTTGGTAATGACTTTGGACCTGCTGTGGAGGGGCCAGTTAAGTTCGACTTCTGAATCAACAGGCGTACTTTTGTTAATTTGTGTCGGTCGAAGAAGTACGCAGTGGCCTAAGGCATCAAATAAGTTCATGGTTCAGTTAACGCTTACCTTTTTGCTTGAGTTGTTGTAAGCACTTCCTTGCTTTGGATCAGCATTTAAAGAGTAAACAAACGAAAAACTCGTCAGCACAAATTGTGATCGTTGATTCAAACTCGAGTAAAACCGCCGAAAGACCCGCCGAAATCAGTAAAGAGCTGCACCGGTGACTGCTGACCAAAACGGCTCACTAGTTTCCAGTGTGTTCTCTACTGTGTTATCCAAGATCGCGGAGGATAACGACTTTAATTACCGCGTCGTCCAATTAAAAACGAAAAAACCAGCAAGATTCAGAGCGGCTCATCGTATTAACCCTCACTAAAATGTGGAAAGATACCGGTCTTTATTAACAGGATTTTAATCCTGCCTGCGTAGCATGGCGGTTTTGGTTGCTAAGTAATAAAGGCGGGCGAGGGCAGAAAAACCGCGAGGAGATTGGCTCGACAAAAAACCGCCATGCTACGCAGGCTATTAATCCTGTAAAACTGTTGACTTGGAGGGGAGTATACTCTACTCTTAACCCTTTCAGCCCCGTGGGGTTCCCCATTGACGAGTAAAATCGTCTGGCGTTAGACAGAGTAAAATCTATAAGTGGCACTATTGGGAGTTAAAGGGTTAATGGGGACATAGTTTTTGAGTGAATCCAGCTGTTGTTAACCCTTTCAGCCCCGTGGGGTTACCCATTGACGAGTAAAATCGTCTGGCGTTAGACAGAGTAAAATCTATAAGTGGCACAATTGGGAGTTAAAGAGTTAATTAGTGGAGTACTAAATAAGAGGCGTACATTTTACTGCGTTTAGTTTTACTCCACTTTTTTACTCCAACTCCTTGAAAACAAAGAATTAATCGGTGGATTTCACAAAAATAAAACAACCCCAATTCCACATCTTAGACTGGCTAAACTTAAATTTACCCTACTAAAATACATATTTAGGAGTAAAATCCTCTTCTACTTTTTTTCTCAGAAAGTAGAATTAGTAAGTGGGGTAGACTTTACTCAGTATCCCGATAAATAGGAGTAAAATTAACTCCAGCATATTATATTACTCTGTAGGGAGAGTAAAATTTACTCTAGCAAAGTCATTGCCTTTGAATATTAACTAGTACTGAGTAAAAATTACTCTTAGTGGAGTTAAATTAACTTCTCTTAGGAGTACATTTTACTCCGCTTTATTTTACTCCACTTTTTCACTCCAGCACTGGAGTGAAATTAACTCTTTGAAAATAACAGTGTGCTTCTTCCCGGTTGAGCTAAAAAAAAACAGACTGGCAAATCAACTAAGACTCTATGATTGGCCTTTAATTGAATTAAATTCTTCTTGGGAACTCAAAGTGACATCCCATGGCTAATCATGCAAACTCACCTTTAGTATAGATTAATTCAATGAAAGGTTGTCTACTTACTCCAGAAACCACACATCAAAAATATAATGACTGCAAGATGCCCGATGGTTTCCATTCTTGAATACGCTTTAATAAGTACTTAGGTCCTCACACATTTTAACCAAACGTATCAGCAAGGAACTGCAAAGGAATGAGAAAACGAAGGTGTTGTTGAAACTGTTTTCTAAAGTACCAAATGTTTTCGTACGTGTGCACTCTGTCAAATAACATCTTCATTGTCTCCTAAAGGTGGAAAATATTCTCAGCGAACAAAATAGCCGGAAGCACATCGATGTTAAATAAATGATTAACAAACACCCCTAAGCTTTAACGTATGCATTTCCTCTCATCAAGACTTACAAATGAAATAAGGATGTTTAGTTCAAAACTCGTAACCAATGCTAATTTAACCGAATTAACTATTGGAAGGTAATTTGAAGTGCTATTTTCTCTCAATGTAAACCATGTGAGCGGTAGCCCTACTAATGGAATTGGTCCACACAAGGACAGAGAGAAAACTCTGACTAGGGTGGAAATTGAACTGCTCTCGTCTGACCTTGTATCTCAGTCGGTAGAGCAGCGGTGATCTATCGCGAAGGTCGTGGTCGTTCAATTCCCACCCTGGTCAGACTGTTTTTCTTTGTCCTTGAGTGAGCCCAATTCCATTAGTAGGGCTAACGCTCACATGGTTTACATGAGGAAAAAATAGCACTTTAAATTACCCTCCGAGAGTTAATTCTGTGGAAAAATAAGTGCTACATGGCCAACGTTTGCAAAAGCGCAACCCTTCCTTGTACAGGCTAACTTAATACATTCTCTCTACCTTTAGCTACGTTAACAATAATTGTCGATGAGGGTTTTAGTTACAAAGAGGAAAGAATTGTAACATCTCCCTCCGATCCTTTGGTCCCAGATGAAACATTTATTAAGCTGACTCGTTTCATGACATTACCATTCACACATTCGAAGAATATGTGAAGAAAAGATTAAGAAAAAAAATTGCCGCACCTTAGGGAATTTAAGTCCACGTAAACATGTATAAATTTTATTTTACTTTGTTGAAAATGTTCCTTGGTTCCGAAACCGTTGCTCAGTAGCATTCTTTACACTCTTGTATAATGCATTCATGAACAGGCTGCAAGTGTTGCGGAAGCGGGTCGCCTAATCTAAACTGCATATCTTCGTTGCTTGTAAGGGAGGAGAAATTACATCCACCTACACCTGAATCAGTTCCTCTTCACTATGACACAAATAACATTTTTTTTTTTTAATTTTCTTTGCAGTTCGAAATCTTCAGTATTGATTTTTGGCTTATGACCGTTTACTTTTTGTTGCGACTGAATATAACGAAAAAGTGTTTTTGTCGTGGCGACGCTGTAATATGTGTCTTCAAAGTTTTGCTCTAACGAGCACGTCTTTTAGTGATTTCCCTCTTCTGTATAATATGATAGGAGGCATTTTGAAAGTGTTATTCAGCACTGGCTGATTTTGTATTAAACTCCATTATTGCATCAAGAGTTGTTTAAGGTATTGAACTGCTGGATGATATGTTGTGACAAATGGTAGTATTCTCTCGTGAGTCTTTTTTGTTTGTTTTCTTAATGTCGAAGGCCTTCCGGAAAATTTTACTTCAGACAGTGTGCCATCTATTAGGTTTTTAGGATAGCCACTAGCTTCAAGTCGCGTTTTGAAATTCGAGATGGCCTCCTGGAATTTTGTTTTCGAGGAGTTTGTACTTAAGAGTCTGATAGCTTCACCCTTTATGAAACCTCGTTTTACACCTAGAGGGTGACAAGAGGTATAATGGGTGTATTGGAAGGTTTCGGTCTGTTTATAATGGGTTTTGATGTCAAGGATCGATTCTATTTCAAATCTATCTCCTTTGTAAACCACTGTGTCAAGAAAAACGATTTCGGTGTCTGAGATCTCAGCTGTGAATTTTATTGATGGATGATATGTGTTTGCTTGTGTTATAAATATATCTAGGTCCTCTCTTTTTGTATCCCAAAGCGAGAAAACGTCATCGATATAACGTTTCCATGCTATAGGCTTTATCCTAATTTGGTTCAGTAGGTTGGTTTCGATTTCGGCCATGAATATGTTGGCAAAAGCGACTGCCATTTTTGTTCCCATAGCAGTCCCATTAGTCTGGAGATAATTTTCCCCTTTGAACTCAAAGGAATTTTCTTTATGTATGAGGCCTAGCATTTCTTTAAGATAGTGAGATGGTATAGGAGGATTATTGTTGTGAAAATTCTCATATGCACTGCATACTGTTTGAATTCCCTCCTCTTGTGGGATGTTCGTGTACAAGCTTGTGACATCCATAGATACCAAAATAGTATCCTGTGGAATTATTGTCTCCTCGACGAAACTTAAGAAATCAGTTGTGTCTTTGATATACGATTTTTGTCGCATAGCAATAGGCTGTAATAAGTGATCCACAAATGATGATATGCTTTCGGTTGGCCCATCACAATCTGAGATAATTGGTCTTTCGACCGGTTTTGGTTTGTGGATTTTAGATAAGGTATAGAAGATAGGTATCCTTGGTGGATTGGGAGTTTGTGAAAGCCATTCTTTTGTCATGTCATCGATATATTTGTCATTGCGGAGCTGAGAAATGAGCTCTTTTGCTTTTTGCAGTGTTTCCGTGACCATTGGTTTTTCAAGAGGCAGATAGTGGTCTCTGTTGTTAAGTTGGATCAGGCCTCCTTGAAGTTTGTCGGTTATATATATTGAGGATCACTGTTGTGCTCCCTTTATCGGCTTTTTTTAGGTTTATAGCCGTGTTTTGTTTCAACTTTTTTACTTATATATATTCCTTGCGTGACAAATTGCATTTTGGCTTTTGCACTGTTATTTCAGCAAGTCTAACTTTGACGTTTTCCAAGTACCTTTCAAGGGCAACAGAGAGTTGTACTGGTGGAACCCAGTTCGATTTTACATGGGATGGATGTTTTCCCTTGTTGTTTCCATGTATTGGAGACCATTCGTCTCGCAAAATGTTCGAAATCAGCCAACAATTGTCGTTTGATTTCGTTTTCGTTAGTCACGGGTGTCGGGATAAATCGAAGCCCTTTTGACACTACGCTTACTTGACTTTCAGTTAATTTCTGAGAGATTTTAAAGAAATTTTTCGTTTGTCTCCCTTTCTTTGTTATGTCTTTCTTGTTTGGCGATTTTTCTTCGACTTATGCGTTTGTCATTTTTAAAGATTCCCGCTTTTAAAGATTCCCCATTTTAAAGATTCTCGCTTTTAAAGATTCCTCGTTTTAAAGATTCCCCGTTCCCCGTTCCCCATTCCCCAATCCTATTCTTCCATTCCCGTTCCCCGTTCCCCGTTCTCCATTCTTCGTTTGAAATATAGCCGCCGAAAATGTCTTCAAAGTTGATCTCTGTTTTTTGTAACTTGAGTTATGTATGCTCGACAGACATTTTGCCGTCACGAAGCTTTGGCTTGTGTTGGGTTAAAGTAATTTCTGAGTTAACGTTAAGTTGTATAGTGAGACGGGGCGTGTAAATGGGAAAACGACACAAAACGAACTGCACAGCTGTAACAAAGCCCATTTAAGAAATTCCTGGGTTTGCCGTAAACCCTTAATTAAAAGTTTTCTCAGATCAACGGAAAGTCTAGGCATACCTGGTATAGAACACGCCACTGGAGCCAAGTAAATTTCCCTTATTCGAAGCGTCAGGCTTGTACGTCGAAAACGGAATAGTTCATTTGAGTTGACAAATGTAGTATTTGATAAGATAATTAATAATTTATAAGGTGACTCCAATTTAATCATTTAAAATTCATTTTCCTCTGGTTGAAAACATGGGTCCTCAAAGTCCCATGATACTAATTAACCTGTCTAAACAATGTGCCTTACAATCTCTCATTTTAAAGGTTATAAAGTAGCTTTTTCAGTGAAAACATATGTATTCAGCATAAAAACCAAGGAACTTTCAGACAAAAATAACCCTAAGTTCAACAATTCGGAAAAATATTTCAAAATAATTGAAATATTTGAAAGGGAGGACAATTCAAATTGCATCTTCTGGTACACAAAGTTGAAAAGGAGGGCTTTTTTTAGTTAACCAATATTTCCAACAAATTTGCCTAAAAAAGAATCATCCGTGAATTTTCAGAATTTTCTAAATTGTAAATGCGAACACCTGTCATTTCTCCATGACGACAAACAAAGGCAATTGTGTTTTTGCAAAATTAATTAGCTTCGGTCCTCGGGTGGGAAAAAAACATGAACAGATGTTCAAAACCGTTTTAAACCAAACTTTCCGAATTTTTAGGTCCAAATTATGAAATATTCATTCATAAGAGTTTAATTTGATGATCTAGCGCACGAAGTGGTTCGTGGCACTTAAAAAACATTGTTCACAAACGTTCATAAAAACAAGTCGTATGCAAATTTTTATCTTCCTCACTAGTTAACCATAATTTCTCCATATTATTTTGCAGCTGCAGTTCTAAAATTGCTTGAAATTGTTTCCCTGGTATGTTTCCCATCCTTTAACAGAGGTTTTTACTAACTACAACATTTTACTTTATATAGACACGATTACTATAAATAAGTTATTAAGTATTAGGTAACAATAGACGTGGCAAAAAAGAACAAAGCAACTGATCCTAACTGCTCCTCTATTAGTTTTCTGTTGTTTGTTTGAATTTTTGTTTTTTTGGTCGATTCTATTGTTACTTAATAGTAAATAAGTTAGTGATCGTGTATCGGTATAAATTCAAGTTTTGTATTAACCGTCCACTTCTGAAGCCGGATGTCCCTAGATGCATACGAAAGGTCAAGTAAAAAATAATTTTAAAAGGATTCGTTTATTGGAAATTATAAAATGCCGTCACTCTTGACTTCTTTTAAGAAGTTTTTTTTTAAGTTCACTTATTTGTATGTATCTAAAAACATTTTCATAAGGCAGGAAGTTTGTCATATGACTTTCAACCAATCAAGTGATGAGTTCGTGAAATGAGGAACCGGAAATTCACAAAGCAAGCTTGCAACCTCAACATAACGTTAACAAATAAGACAAATTCTGAGTGAAACTAAGAACTTTTTCAGCAATGTTTCTCAGAAAGTATGTCTCGAATACAATAGAACGTGTTTAAAAATGCAGCATCTGGAATATTCAATAAATTACTGATTGAGGGCGACTAGTTCATTAGCCTATGGCTATTACGTACTACCCCCATAAAATAAAGACTTTACATAAGAGCGCAGAGATTAGGCTTCCAAGGTAAATTTCTTAAGCCTACAAACCTTACTTTTACGTCACACCTCCGAACGACGACTGCAGGGTCGGTTCTTTAAGGGAGCTTACGAAACGACGACGCCGACGGCAACGAGGACTTCATTCAAATAACAAGTTCGCGTTATTCATATCACTAAAAAACTATTTCATGTCGTCTCGCGTTAAAAATGGGTAGTAACTGTCGAGGAATTAAACTGGTATGAGTGGGTTGGAAGCTTAGAGAGAGAACTGAAAATTCATTGTCATGTGCTAACGTCCTCCACAGAACCTTGAATGTGGTCATTTCACGTCGTCCTTTAGAGATCACGGCAAAGAAATGTACCAAAATGTAAAACGCACTTGCAGAGCCATTGATTTTGCTCACTAAACCTATTGTTTTGTAGCGTCGTGGTTGCCGTCGGCGTCGTAGTTTCGTAAGCTCTCTAATATTAGCAGTTTCACTGGCAACCTTTTTGGTTTCGACCTTGTGGTGTTGACAAAAGAATCCACCTTACAAGAAGGGTTTCTCTCCACTAAAACATTCACTAATTAGAAGGTGGTTTGGGGAAGTATTGATTGTGTGGATGGTGAGTTGAGAGAAAATCACAAACAAAAGTTAAGGTTAGTTTGTATAATGATGGGGAAGAGAAATTCACAAAGCAAGCTCTCAATCGTTAGATAAGGTTAACAAATAAAACAAACTCTGCGTGAAATTAATAACTTTAATGGCAAAACTGAGCCAGATAGTGGAGGAAACTTAAATTAAGTAAGACTCCGATAAACAAATATTTGAACACGAAAAGTATTTCGTTCTTAAAAAAAATAGGAATCTCGTAATAAATGTGAAAAAAAACTATGCTATAATCTTTGTTCTTAAAAAAAGTGGAAAAGGGTTTTTTCTGAAAACTAGGGAAATCCTATGCAAACTGAAACACTGGTTCCATGAGGCAAATCCAAACAACCCGAAAGTTTAAAAAAAAGCCGCGAGTGTGACACCATTAGGTTCGTAAATGACTGCGAATCTTCAGGGGTAGAGCGCAACCGACCACCCGACCCTTTCGTGCCGAGTCAAGAAAGAAAAAGAAAAGAACAACAAAAGTGATGACCAGAGATGTGACTCAGTCGAAAAACAGAGAACCACGGACAAACTGACGTGTTCAAAATTGCAAAGTTGATTAATTAAGCAAAGTTGAAAATAACACGTACAAAAAACACTTTTACCAAATATATCCTATGACTTCTGAAGTAAAATTATATTTTAAAGTTTAGAAAAAATAAATAAATAAAAGGAAAACATGATTACATACATGGAAAGAAAAATGTGGTAGAATTTCCCTCTCTACAAACTTTTCAAAGTCTCCCTGTTACTATCTACGTAGGACACCGAGCATAACAAAAAGATAAAAATGTTCAACAGTGTTCAACAAGACAAGCAGGTGGTATAATAACGGGACCATTCCTCGTGACCAGAGCTCGAGTAGAGGGTGCAGGTTCCATTGGGTCAGCTGCAAGTTTCGTTAACAGTAGGGAATCCCTTTGTGGCACTAACCGCTGTGTTTCAGCTGCTGATTTCGCTACTGGCAATGATTCTGACTGCACCACTGATCGCAGCTGTCTGCGGTTTCGTCGGTAAGTTCACCCATCCGACTCAACAACGTGAGAATGTGGACCAATCATTTCCTTGCAAACAGCCTGTGACCAAGTATTTGGCTTCTTCATCCTGACAATTTGTCCAGGTTGCAATTCAGGCAGTGCAGTACCCTTTAGGTTTTAGTAGAAAGCCTGCCTTTGTTTAGAGCCAATCAACTTTTGTTGCACATCTTGTAGGTGTAGTGTCTCAGGTTCTAGTTGTTTACCTGACAAGGGTGACAGATTGCGTGTCCTCCTGCTGAACAGCCTTTGTGCAAGAGCTGAACCAACTTCCGCCTGGGTATTACGATAATCAAATAGTACGAGATATGGGTCATAATGTCCTCGCACTGCTTTCTTCATGATACCTTTACAGATTTTAACTGCACTCTCAACCTTTATGTTACTTTTGGAATGAAGCAGACAGGAGGTGATGTGTAGAGAATGCCAGCCACTTGCAAACTGTGCAAATTCTGTTGAAGCATACTGCGAACCGTTGTCAGAGATGACTTACTCCGGTATTCCATGGCGGCTAAATTGCATTTTAAACTGCCGTTGCTGAATCTGTCTTGTCCAACTTATCCGCCTCAAGGAAAGAAGAGTAATAATAAACCGTAATCAGGTACTGACGCCCATTAAACAGGAACAGGTCTGTGCCAACGTTTTGCCAAGGTCTGGATGGAATCTCATGGGGCACTAGTGGTTCTAGAGGCTGATCTGACTTTTAAGTGTTGCAAATCCTTCAACTCGGTAAAACACTTCTCTAGCCCGTCACAGACATCCTTCAATACCCAGGTGAGAAGATTCAACCATTTCAATCATTTCTTTTTCTGATCCATAGAACCAGTATCAATTTGAAATGACACAGATACTGAATTGTTTAGAGCGAGGGAAACAAAAGCTTGATCCTGTCCACAGATACTGTTAATGTAGAAGACTTCTTCTTTAACTGCGTGGACTTTCGCCCCTTGATACTTAACACGACATTCGACAGGAAAGTGTCCACCTTTACCACACTTTCTACATATTTGGCATAAGGCTGGGCACAATTTCCTTTTCATTGCATGTATACCACCACAAAACAATCACTCATTAGACTTTGTGCGACTCTTGTTAAGAGAGAGAGACTTCAGAGGTGGGGATTTTCGGTGCTTGTCCTTCAAATGACATTGCAACTTGTGCTTCTCTGCATTTATTTCTTCGGACGCTGCAAATTCTTCTGAGATCTCGCTCGCTCGACTCTAGAGTGAGTTACTTGACTTGCCTTGATTGTTTCAATGCCTTTATCTAAGTCGAGGTCCCGCTTTCCAAGAAGTTTTTCACGAACTCTGTCATCCTTCACACCAAGAATCAGTCGGTCGCGAACAAGAGATTCGAGCAGTGTTCAGAAACTACATGTCAGCAATGAAGTTATGTAACTATCAAGCGGCTTATCCGACAACTGTTCACGTTTAAAACTACATCTTTGATAAGTCGCATTTCGTGCTGGTGAACAACGCTCTTCGAACTTTTGGAGTACCTGGTCGATCTTCTGAGCGTCTGAAGAATTACTCCATTGAAAGTGTTATGTATGTCCATCCCTTCTTTGCCGATAACATTTAACAGCGAAGTCACCCGAACTTCCTGTGATTTCTTGTGAATACCAGCCGCTAACTCGTAAAACTTCCATTCACGATTTCCAATTTTCCCTTTGATGCAAACGATCAGAAAGATTGAGTGGAGAAGGAATCTTTGCTGTAGTGCTGACAGCTGCCATGTTGATGAAATTAGACTTGCCACAAGTGGACCTTACGAGAATCCCAAGAAAAAATGTTTTGGCGAGTGAAGCGTGATTTTTCGGACGCGAAGCGGCTGAGCGAGCGTTGAAGTCGCGATAGGTCGATTTGTCTGGCTTGCAAGGTTTTTATTTGCGTTTCGCGCCAAAAAGGGGATGACGTCATTCACAAGTAGCACAATCCGACGAAACGATCAAACTCCTTTGTTTCTCCGAAATCGAAAGAAGAAATTTGTTTACTTTGAGCTAAAGGCGTCAGAAACAAAGACGAAATAAAACGAAAGCTCATTTCAATCTCGAGTCGCTGCTTGCAAAGGAGATCTCCAGTGATAGAAACGAAACACTAGTTCGGAAGATTAACGAGTAAGGGAAAGCTTCGAATGGTAAAGAAAGAAACATTACGGTTTATGGGTAGAATGGCTGATCAATCTGAGTACATACGGATTTTTAAAGTTCTGTTTCGTAGACCAGCTCGGAGTTGGTCCACTCGTCAGTTAATCTCCATATACACTGAATTATCGTTAATGTTACATACGAGGTACCGTACAACGGAAAAAGCAAATTTGAAATTTCAAAAAGTGGCGCGCGTGAGGAACCGTAAAATGGAAAGCACGATGTAAACGAAAACCAAAATTTGCCACGTAGTGAGTGACAAAAGTATTATACTTAAAAATGTATTTTTCTCTGTGTCTGCAGGTAGGGATAAGCTCGTTGCGCTTGCTCAAGGTTGCCATGTGTGGCTTACTTGTAGATATCTGGTGGTTCCCCCATCTGGTTTTAAACTCTGTGGCAGTCAGACCGATGTATGTCTCAGTGGTTTCCTTGGTTGTGACCTTACCGCTTGGTACACAATTTATTTTTGCAAGCATTCACCCCGTAGCGTGCACTCATCTTTTTTTCTGCAGTTGCACATTTTTGTGGTTTTGTCTTGCTGCATGGGGTTGTTCGGTTTTCTTTAAAGTGTTTTTGTTATAACCGTCTATTATTTGTTTCATGTTCGGTGTACGGCTATAGCTCAGTTTGATAGTGTTTCGGTTAAATACTTTCCGAAACTTGTGGCCAGCAGTTGGAAAACATGTGTCGACAAGGCTGATGAACGCTCTTCCTATATTAGATTTAACGTTTCTGTTAACCGGAGGGTTAAACCCTATGACATCTCTACGTCTGTTCTTTTGCTTTGGTGGTCTTTGTGATGTAGGCTTGAACTTAAGTTTGAAGGTGTAACTGCCCTTGTGTAATGCTTCCTGATATGGGGCTGCAGCCTCGTTGAAAACGTGTTCATCAAATGAACAAAGCAAAAAGAAATTGTGCACACTATGATCGTGGACATTTCAAGACTTCATACATCATCAACTCCGGAGGTCCCCGAAATCCTGTCTCCAGGCCCCGCTGGCTAAGAGAAACGATGGAATCTAGGAGCGAGAATGCAACGGTCTGCGACCATCTGAAGCTGTCTGCGTCGGTCTTATCGCAGACGATCGTAAAAACAGGAAGCAAATGTTTCCATTTAAGGAGGCTGGAAAGGGTTTCAGCTGAGCGCGCGTGCATAGGCCACACACGCAATTGTAAAGCTCCTCGCGTCAGCTATGATTCAGAATGGGTCACCAGAAGTGAGCAAATGCCGATAATTTTGCTCACCTTTCTTCTAATTCCTATATATATGTGGAATTTAAATAGACATCTCCTATTCACGAAAACTACGAACATTCTACACAAACGGTTTAATGGT
>NC_090891.1:18697652-18700152 GCF_036669925.1 Montipora capricornis | reverse complement strand
ATGAAACGTACCGCTTGTCGTCCAGCAGCGTCGGTTTTAATGATGAGGGTTTATGTAAAATCAGGAATCCGGAACCTGGAACGCGTTTTTTCCCTTACAGACCCTTTGTCAGTTCTCATTTATGTACTTGCAAAAACAAAAGAAACCGTGCACCAAAATTAATTAACAAGTAAATAAATAAATGATGAGAAATAACGGTAAACTGGTTTATGCAACATGATTTAAAGCGGTGCAAGTTTTAGCATGGTAAAAGTGTAGACAGAAAGAAATGTCTATCGTGATTCAGATCATAGATTTACTTTCAATTTCAGAACTTGTTTGTAGACGTTTTTTTTTACCGGTTGAGTAGGCATCCAGGCAGACAATTTTTAATCAACAATTAAAGATCACCTCTTCGAACGCTTGCCGACGACTCCGCGGTTAACTGTCAACATTCCATTGCGTGAGGACCAGAACCCGGAGCACGCAAAGATCCCAAGTCTTACCATGTAGAAACGGGAAACAGAAGGTGAGCGAAACAAACATCATTTCATAGTGTTTTCACTGATTAGTAACAAGTCATATTTTAGAAAGGGGCCAGTATAGATTCCGAAAAACAATGCGAATCGCACCCGTGACCTTTCTAGTCGCAAAGTAAACGCGCGTGACACTCACCCACAACCGGGCACCGTGACACAATCCTGGCTTTATCCCTACAACTTCGAAAAGGGGGGAAGAGGTGAACTTATGTGTGGCATCAAGTGTCCCCGAAATGTATGACCGAGATTGGGTGGGGTCTAAAGCAAAGGTCACTTTCAGTTTGACGGGTCACTCATACTTGCAGGTCATTGTTTTACGTTTTCAAAAGTAACCCAATACCTGGATTTGACGAAGCCTAGGCCTAAAAGCCAAGTTTAGGTCTAGGGTTACCAAATCAATTGGTGTAATGTATTTGGCCGCTTAGTATGCTGGGATAGGAAAAACCATGTGCTTTTGATAGCAGCGGCCATGTTACGTTTGCAATGAAATTGGTTGAGTTAAATCTGTTTGTTTGGATACTTTATTACTCTCGGGAATACTACATTGGCGACGAGGAGAAACGAAAAGCAATGGAAAAGAGCGTGTTACCGAAATTTGATTGTTTCTCTGATCCAGCGACGATTGGTCCCCGATGGAAGAGGTGGTTAACTTCATTCGAACTGTACGCGGACGGGAAAGGGCTTATTATAAGCGAAGGAACCACAGCAGCAACTAAACAGCGGCGACGAGCAATGTTACTCCACCTGGCTGGGCCTGATGTGCAGGAGATATTCACCACCTTAACTGAAACCGGGGATGCTACAAATTACGCCAGTGCTGTTGAAGCTCTCAACGCCTATTTCGTGCCACAGGTAAATTCAGCAATCGCCCGCCAGACCTTTCATCGGATCACACAAAACCCAGGTGAGACAGTTCAGCAATTTGCTACTCGCTTAAGACAAGCAGCTAAATATTGTGATTTTGGCACTGATACCGACAACCAGATAAGAGACGCAGTTTTGAATAAGTGCACCTCCATTTACATCAAACGAAAATTGCTTGAAGAAGGCCAAGGAATGAACTTAACACGCACCCGAGAGGTTGCCGCAAAATGCGAAAAGATAGAAACCCAACTGGCTGCCCTTTCAGAAAAGGGGGTAGAATCAGAACATATCAATAGAATCAATGAGAGAAGTAACAATCCGAGTACTAGCATGCAAGGCCGATTCCAAGGGAGAGATAAGACATGTTATAGATGTGGTTTATTGGGACATTTCGGTCGTGATCCCCAGTGCCCAGCAAAGGGCAAAACATGCAGGAAATGTCGCGGGAAAGATCATTTTGAAAAAGTTTGCAAGACAAAGTCATATGCTCGCCAGGTTTGGGGGGGGGGGGGGGGGGCCACCCGATGACAATGACCCTGGGCCCCAGCAGGACTATGCATTTAGTATTACAGAAGGAGGACACTCAGAAATGGTCACCGTACAAGTAGGAGGAGTAAACCTTAGGATGTTAGTAGACTCTGAGGCGAGCACCAACATTATTGACGAAGGGACGTGGGAACAGCTTAAGGCGAAGGGAGTGAAATGTGAGTCACAAGTGGCTACCCCAGACAAGAAGCTATACCCATATGCGTCTAGTCAGCCACTGCCAGTTAAGGGTAGTTTTAAGTGCACAGTGAGTGTTTGTGATAGAACCACCAAAGCTGAAGTCTTGGTGATTAAAGGTAGAGGGATGTCGTTGCTTGGAAAGATCACAGCCACAGAACTGGGGGTGTTAAAAGTTGGCATTAACATTGCTATGGTAACAAGTAAAGCTGACAATTTAAAACAGCAGTACCCAGAGGTATTTGAGGGTGTCGGAAAACTGAAGAACAAACAGATATCCCTGGATATAAACCCCACTGTAAAACCTATTGCACAGCCTTATAGAAGGGTGCCATTTAATTTGAGAGGAAAGATCCGAGATAAGACCACAGAACTGTTGGACATGGGAATAATTG
>NC_090891.1:18685152-18692652 GCF_036669925.1 Montipora capricornis | reverse complement strand
ACAAATGCGAACTCAGCAAGGTACAGATTCTGGTAGCTTGCTTTATGCAAAACAAATATTGATGAAAAAGCAAATAAATATTGATACACAGTTTTCAGAAAGAGCAGAAGGAAGTTTCCCGGACGGTCGATCGAGAATAAAATATTTACGACATGAAAACAACATTAATTTTGAACCGTGAATATAGAATATAAAAAGTTACGATCAGCGACAAACATTTTGGGAGATTTTTGCTACGTTCAAGTAAATTGCAAAATCGAAAGTGACATGGCCGGAATTCAGCGGGCGCCGTGATTAAGTTACCGCGGCATGTTTACTCGCCAAACAGTGAAGCATCTGTGTCAAATGATAGCAAGATACCGGGTTTTTGTAAGTTTCTTTTTCTGTCAAGTGTTATAAAGTTTCACAATGAAATGAGCGAAGTCAAAACAAAGATCACAATCGCCCAACTCTTGTTTATGCAAAGTCAAAATTTACTCTCCAAGACGCGTACGACGTTATTTATCACCAGGTAATTCCATCATTTTGGAAATAGCAGCTACTTTATTATTCATCTGCGTCACAAGTTTTCACTGTTTTTGGGCCTCATTTTGTCGAAACTCAAGCACGCTTCCAACAGGCCTGTGACCCCTTCCTTCTTACAGAGCAATACTAAAAAACTTCTACAATATCACATTTGAACCTTAAGATCGAAAATTCAATACACAACATGATATCATAATTCACAAAGGCAGAAAATACCACAGAATCCTTTCCCATTGAAAATTTTATTGAAACAAACAACATATTTGCTCTATTTCATTGCGTGCGTGAAGACAAGAAACTCAATTGTGTCAAATTACCATGTACTTCAGGTAAATACTGCTCACTTTTATTTCTTCTCGACGGGCGATCGATTGTTGTCGAAGTCCAGTACTCGTCGCTTTTGAGATTCATGCCTAGTTTATCCAACTGACTTTCCATTATTGAGCTCCATAAGGGTATCTTTTGTTTAAGGATCCATTCGCGTTGCATGACTTTCGACGCCATTGCAGGCTAAGTTGATGATTGTACTGTGTCCACCAGAGAAATCTACGCAGTTCCACTACCCTCTCGATCCTAAGAAAATACGCGCAGAAGGCTCTATAGACAAAGACACCACTTACCAGGGGAGTGACAGGCAAGACTTTTACCGACACAGAAAAAAAAAAAAAAAAAAAATAAAACAAACAAACTAAACGCAGACCACGACTGGGTTTGCCCATCCCATAGACAACCCAGTAATAATGTGAAGGAAATCGGGAATAAATCACGCGCAAAGCAGCAAATGAGCCATAGAAAAGAAAGGCACCAAAAAACCCAGTATTCTTGAAAGAAATATTATGTATATCCAAAAAATTTAGTTTGATTTTGAGACGACAGTAAGGCTTTATAATGACAGCGTTGGGAGAAAATCTAGCGGCGCTTGCTTGATACACGCCACAACCCAATCTCGTACCCAGAGTCCTCGGGCTTTTTGGCCAGCGGGTGAGCGCCCGGAGAGACTCTGGGATAATCGACTCCATTTTCCCAGAAAACGTGGGTTCCGGTCTTATGACGTATGCTTGAGTTTAAACGGAAGCAGAAAAGAGAAAACCGTTAACAGTAGAAATGGCGGGTTGAAAGTGTTCGAGAAACAAGAATTTTAGCCTTACACACAAAGAAACTGGAGAAATGATCATTGGCTTACTGTAAGAGCAAGTGACTGAAGAGGAAACCTCTGATGCTTTCGGTGAGTGTATTTTTAGTGTTTCAGCGTACATCCCATCGTTCAGAATGCAATGAGAATGCCATCGTGCAAGCAACACGATCGACAATTTTTTTGTGGAATCGACACAAATCTCCTCTTCTACTACAATTTTTTGTTTCCGTAATTCTGAACGGCTTCGACGAGACCTTCTTCCACGGATTTCTCTCCCAAAGAGACTGATGTAAAGTTTTCCTGCGGTACTTTTGCAACAGTAACAGAAATCAGTTTTTAGCAGCGTGAGAAAATTCCCGTGCGGTATAAGACATAGTTCAAACCTCGTCGTTTTATTATTTTTGTGATTTATATATTTCTGAGGTAGAAATCAAACAGCACTGTCCGACTTCCTGTCGGACTGACATTGCTACGCAATCGGCCAATCAAAAATATAGTTCAAATCGATTATCCCAGAGTCTCTCCCGGCGCTCACCGCTGGCCAAGAAGCCCGAGGACTCTGGGTACGAGATTGGCCACAACCGCGAATGTCACGCCAGGCGAGTCAAGACCGCATGACAATCCCGCATTTCATCAGAAAGGAAAAAGAAATCGTTGTTCTAAAATGCCTCACCTGTAACTGAACCAATTGTTCATTTGTTCTTCGGGAATTATTGGCAGTCGGGTGTTACATCCTGTTGGAAATCAACGATGGGTTTTTCTTTGATCGAGCTCTGTCACGAGCCCTTGTAAACAAATTCAAAGGTCAACAGGGTCACATGTCCTTTTTGGCGGGGAATACTGCGCTGGTGACACTGTTTTCGTAAAAAAAGGCAGATCAGCTAGTCTGCTAGGAGATCAGTAAGCAGCTCAAAGTTCTATTTAAGAACCACTGTAGCCTGGCAACTCTGTTTAAGACATAATATATTAAGAAACGGGCAAGGAAACCCAATAAATGCTAATATTTGTGAAAAATGACGATTGCGTGACAGCAGGTAAGTTATAAGATGACATTCCATCACGTATTTATTTATTTAGACTTGGTCTGCATTTTGTACCCGGTCTGCAGTCTGCATTTTGTACCTAGTCTGCATTTTGTACCCGGTCTGCAGTCTGCGTTTTGTACTGACCGGTTTTCGAACATCTAAAACATGGTATGATTGCCCATTTTTAACGGATTTTTACCCTTAACGGCTCACGTAGAATTTCAGGGGCCTTTTTTTCTGACTGAAATTTTCGAAAAGGTAAGTTTTGATCCTTATAATTTTCGAATCACTAGACTTTCAGATAGGGAATCCGAACAGATGAAAAATTTTTAGGGGATAAAAATATGCCTATATCTACCGTTTAAATACTAAAATACGATTAACAATGCTACGTTTAAGTGCTTTTGAACTATATTCTCGTTGAGTGCCCCTGCAGTGTTTTAATTCCGAAAAACACCGAAAACTGTAACTCAATCTTAACTCAATCTTAACTCAAAATCAACTCAAACTCAACTCAACTCGTAACTTGATGAATAGCCGATCCCATTACCCCTAACTACAATGCTGCATGATAAGGTTACACATGTCAAAACAACTAGTGTTGTTTAGGCATGCAATAACATTAAAAACTCATGATTAAGTTAAAAGTTCATAAAGTAAAATTATACAATGCTAACATAGAATAATACATGAGCCTGCAATAATAATATTACAGTTCATAAACAGGTGGTGGCATACAGTTGACAGCAGAGATATTAAAACTGATGACCTAAGATATTTCAAGCCTGCATGACAGCCAGGTGCCAATTTACCTGACGCAGTATACCCCTCAACACCAGAGAGCCTCAGACATGTCCTTGCCCAAACTCCATTGCATGGAAATATTAGACTGTTTTTGAGATAAATTGATACATGGCTGTACAAGAGGTGCCAACCCCTCCGTTTCGGCCGCCGAGTTTGTCCCTTTTGGGGAGGTGCAACTCTGCATTACTATTTATTGTGGTAATACTGCGCATTTAAAGCCCCCTTCAATGTCATGTATTGCAGTTAAGGTAATTCCTAAGTATTGCATTGCGCATCCCCTACTGCACACAATTTTTGCGTCATTAATGCGCGCACATTAGCACGTGTGCGTACAAAACGCAAGAGATTTCCCTCAAACTAAGCCCAATAGGGAAATAAATGCTCCTTTGCTCTCAAACGAGCACGGTGACCCCTAACCGCAATCAAAAACGGTGTAAATGTGAACAAAAGAAGCTTTATTTTCAAAATAAAATGTTGTATCTTTCAAGTAACCAAGACTTAATTCTGTATGAAGGTGATTCAAATTTTAACGCGCAATCAGTAAAAATGCCCTATTTTAAGAGCCTGCCGATGCGTAAAACAAGCGCGGTGACCCCATTCTTCTATTGCATTTTGTTAATGTTCATATCATGAATTTTAATTATGCCAAGTTTCCAAAAAGGTTTGATAGTAGAACAATTTCAAGGGAATTGCCTTAAGCTTTTAATTAGTTTTCAGACCTGCCACACTGCTCAGTTGATCAAATGGAAGTGTGGCAGGTGTGAAAAATGTGTTAGAAGGAGGGGCCAGTATCCAGCTGTATTTTACTTATTTAATAAACAGTAAGCTGCTTATACTCTACCTTCAAAATGTTTTGATTAGTTTTACACAGGGTGCAGTTAATTAAATTCCTTTAGATTACTTTGGGCAAGATTACCATGTGTATAATACATTTTCAGTCTTACTCCTGACAAACTGTTAATTACAAACTCCTGAAAATTAGCAGAGTTACTCCTGAAATCTGTAAGTTGTTTTGTGTCAGCACCTCTGCTGTACTTTTTGTTTAACCACAAAAATGAACATGAAGTTTGGCTTCAATTTGGGGATCAATTAGATTCACATTCCTTTATCAAATTATACCCAAGTGTATCTAAATATTTTTTAGAAGTGACGTTTTTATGAAAAGAATACTTAGATGGTAATGTGAAGCTCCTTGGATTAAATATGAAACATATTGGACTCCTGTATAGACTAGTGTTGAATATTTGCACTGTAATGTGAATAAAATGGCAAAGATTACCATAACTTGGCTAATACCGGTAATTCTAATAGTTTTGATTATTTGAAAAGTGGGATGTATTTTTTTTAGCAGGGTGCACTGCCCTCCTTTTCTTCTTGATGCCCTGCTATTATTTTGGACGCCTGCCATTATTCTGGATGCCCTGCCCTTTATTTTGGATGCCCTTTTGTCCTGCATGTATTAAAAACCACTAGTACCAATCCATATGACAAAGTCATGTTTTCACACATACCGGTACCTGCACACTTTGACATTACCTTCTGTGCTGTTTTTACACCCTGGCACTATTTTTTTTGTCTATTATTTGCCATACGCTACCTAATATCTATAACCGGGGTCTAGAGACCAAGTGCCTACAAAAGGTGGTTGAAGAAAGAGACAAGATTTGAAATGTTTTCACACATTTTACACTGACATATGAGCAGCTAACATCTATTAGCTCTTCTGTTTTCACACATTCTTTCTGCATTACCACCTGAGTGTGTTTTGAAATTTGTAGGATATTTTCATTCTTTGATGTCATATCCTGAGTAAGATTTAATTCTTCCCAGATTCACCTTTTTACATTTTTTACAATCAAGCTCATTATAAGATGTTTTCACACAAATTTTTATTTCACCAAAAAAATGTTTTCCATAAATAAAAATATTACTAATATTATTAAATGAAACTTAATAAACTATTTCCTAATAGCTAGAAGATGCAAATTTTGTTTTTCCTAAATGCATTGAAGGCACTTTTGAACTATTGTGTTAAGGCTTTCTTTTTGGAATTGTGTTGAAAACACTACCCTAGACCAACACATGTATAAAAATAATTGTTATCATTCTGAAATATATACCCGGTAACGTTTTAAATTGTTTTTGGGCAGCTTTGCTTCCTAGGCTGTGCATAGCCTTCATATCTATAGTCCATTTGACTCGAGTTGGAACTGGAGTTTGGGCTTATAAATTATTTCCCTGATTTAAATTTTCTTCACAAAAGTACGAATGTAAATATCCGTAAATCATTTATACATAATAGAAACACAATATCAGAATTTTTCGACTTTGTCAATTAAAGTCAATTGCAAACAATTGGCCTGTTTGCATCTAATTTTGAAGCTGAGGGGAGCAGGCACAAGAACGTAAGGTAGGCAAACACCCCAGTGACCTTATTCACATGATGTAACGTAAGTGGCCATTAATTATGGCTCTACAAGTGATGAAAAAGGTTATATTGTTTTTGTTGTTGACTGTGTTTTTATTGTTTTACTCAATATTGAATATGAATTATAAAGTATTGCAAAAAATCCTTTGTTGATATAAATGACCTTGAATGATTGTGAATAAGATTGTAGCAATATAAGTTAAACCCTTATTGCCCTAATTTCTCTCTTGCATAACATGAATCCATTTCCAGATCAATGGGTTGTTTGGGTACTGTATACTTTGTGCCTCTGCTTAAAATTGTAAACAAAGCTGTTATTTACTATTGACATTAATAGACAAAATAATTCCTGAAATGATGAAAAATTCTGAAATTTTGTTTCTAATTATGTATACAAGAAATATGATTAAAGACATTAGCATTTTTGACGAGACAATTACAGAGAGTGAAATATAAGCCTATACTCCAGTTCCAACTTGAATCAAATGGACTATAGTATATTATGTTGTATTCTTTCAAAACAAAGCTGTCTTTTAAAGAACGATTTGCGTTATCTTTTGCATCCTCATTCTGAAATTTGTACTATTTTTCTGTTACAGGAAAGATGGTATTGGTTGGATATCCATTCAGAGACCCAACGTACATCAGGAAAATAGTGACCATTCTGGTCTTAAGCGAGATGTTGTTGGTCTTCAGCAGTCATGGGACAAATTGAAGCAGTCTGGAAGAACTGTCAACCTGCAGACTATCACACAGTTAGCTACGATGCATCATGCCACTTCTGGCAAGTGGCTTTTGCATATAGACACAGGGGTGAAGGTGGACACTATATGGGAAAAAATAGCTCAGGGTGTCTGGCAAGGAATCTTATATGGCAATGCTAAAGTCAGTCCATTTGAATGTCATGAGCAAAGGCATGTTGTGTGCATCTATAATAGAGATTTTACAAACCAGGAGCAGGTTTATGGTTTGAATAGTGCCATTCGCAGCCTTGGAATTAAAGCCAAAATGACATACAAACCGGATGTTTATACATCTTTGGGAGTATACAGAAATAATCCGTGGAATTTGAGACCCACAATATATGAAAGTGTGTTTGACTTGCTCAAAGGTTGTTCTGTTATCAAACCATTGGATGCTTCATTACAGTAATTATGTTTTGCCAATTTCTGTATTCCTTTCAGAGAATTCTGCTTCAGAGATATTGTTTGAACTAAACTTTTTTTCAGTCTGTATTTCTTTGGCATTTGATGTGGTAAATTAGTGATTGCTTTAGGATCCAAATAGCATAGTTTCCATAAATTTGCAAACCCAGGCCTTGACTTGAGCAGTTACATGTAACAATGTACAGGAATGAACTCAAAGTATATTAAATATTTAGACAATTATTTTTGGATGAAATTAGATGAAAACAGATGAAATTACAAAGGCAGCACTTTCTCCTCAGTTATTTTAAGATCCTGAGTGTTGACCCGGCCGGGGTTCGAACCCGCGACCTCCTGCATGACAGCCCGATGCTCAGCTACATGGCACATGTTACACTAAAAGGCCTCTCGTACCTCCCACCTTACAATTTTCTTTTT
>NC_090891.1:18660152-18680152 GCF_036669925.1 Montipora capricornis | reverse complement strand
CATGAGCTCAGGGTAGCAGCCATCTGAAACATAGTATTTTTAAATAGTACTTAAAAGTCATGTTTACACCCCTATAATCCTGGCTCATATACTTCAAATGCTCTTTCCTCCATTACAAACTAACTGACAATTTTTATAATACAGAATACTTGTTTACCTAGATTGCACTAGTCAAGCACCATATTTCTTGGAGATTTGTATGTGATTTTCAATGGCTCACATTGTAAATACCCATACAGACCTACTGAATGTCACGTAATGTGTCCATTTCACAACATCAACATCAACATCATTGAGGTTTGGGATTTCATGGGTTGATATCTCAATAGGCCATTGACATGAACAACCTAAAAGCCTCCCTCATAATTAACCAAATCAAAGAGGTCTTGTCTTGTTTTAAGCTTTCCACAAGTAAAGTAAACCAAATTATAACCCCAAAAACACACCAAGAAGTAAAGGCTAAAGGCAAGTTACTCCACAGTGGCCTCCTTAACTGTTATGTTTCTTCACCTCCTTGGGTGGGTCTGGAATTCCCTGTTCCTCGTCAACTTCCTCTTGCGTCTTACCCCACATCTCTCTTGTGATTGAGAACGTGGTTGGGCATCCTGTGCTCATGTGTAGCTTAGAAGAGGGTGTGAAATTTCGTAAAGTAAAGTTCCTTGAGGGATGAAGCACAAAATAATAAAGGTTACATTTACACAAAAGGCTAGAGACCATGCATGCACGTAGCTCCATTTATAGTCTTTTTGTCACACACACTATGGCCACTTCCATTATCACTCCAGCTCCATGGTCATTGATACCCTTGTTATCCCAAGGGCAGTCAGTAAATGTTAGTTTCACATCATTCCTACTGACTATCCCAATCTATGAGGTGAGGATGGGCCTTGAACCACTTCCAAATCTGCAAATTTAAGTTACTTTACATGTGTTCACGGTAACCGGTCATCTCTCCTACGCCAAATTGTCTACTCCTGACCCAAACACCCACCCCACGTGGGCGAGTTAGATCTCCCACCCCAGGCAAGTTGGGTATCGATAAGTTTTGTTTCACTATTAACCTATTTCAAGTTGCGATAAAAATCGGTTGGAAATTCAAAGGATGCTTATTAATATTTGTATGTTGCTTACCTAGGAGTTGCATGTATGACGTGATGTACATGTACCTGTACCTCTAAGCTAACTTAACCCTCCCTTCAAAACGGTAACTGGTCGTTCCACCCCAGAGTCGATCCGCCCTCACGTCTATTGTGTCTAAGGTAAAGTCTGCTACAAGCCTAGAAGGCCCATCAGGCCGGCGCTTATCTCCGGTTTCTGTAGCATGAAGCGACTAGGAATATTCCTACTCCCCCCTGGATGGGGTGCTAGTTCATTGCAGGGTTACCCCCCCAGCATTAAATTTCGCTGGTACTCATTTATACACCTGAGTGGAGAGAGGCAACGTGAAAGTAAAGTGGCTTGCCCAAGAACACAACACAATTTTCCCGGCCAATACCCGAACCCGGACCACTCGATCTGGAGTCGCGCACACTAACCATGAGGCCTCATTTTAATGATTAGGTCTAAGCACTTATTTTAGTGATGAAAAATTAGGGTTAGGGTTAGTTAGCTGTCGTATAAGGGCTGTGCGCGTCAGTGTACTGTCGGGTGGATCGACCTCAATTGGCTCCGTTCGATATATCAATATTCACACACGGCTTCGGGACTTTATGGTTAAATTTGAATATTGATTTGTTTAGAAGTTTCCCTTGAGACTTGCGAGAAAACGAAAACAGAACTGAGATTGAAATTTGACCATAAAGCCTCGCAGACTTGCCTGAATACTCGGCCTATTACGGGTTGCATTGTGATAAGATTAATACAAGGGATACAAGTTTACTTCATCGACCTGGGCATGCACCAACCTTAGCTGAAACTGTAAAATCTTCAAAATTCCTTGAGCTATAAAAAGTATAAAACGCATTGGAGTGAACCCACAAAAAACACAAAAATAGGAATGAAAAAAAAGCACAAAATGTACCTATCGAGGCCGCCATGTTGAAAGTCGTACTAACTCCATGTAAGCATCATGACACTACATTGTGTTTACCAGATTCCTGACGGTCACTGCGAGTTCGCGCTACAACATGGCGGCAGACGCGTCGAAGTTCGTTCTTCCGGCTTCTCCAAACTGGTATTGTAGCAATGTGGCTGACTGCAGTCTAAACAATAGATATGCATTTGGAGCCAGGAACTGTGTGTATTTGTTGGACGTGAGTCTGCAGACTCCCTCTTTTGAGGGACAATTGACTGGCCATGCCGAACGAGTCACAAGCGTTTGTTTTTCGAAGCACAAACTTCAAGCAAATTTTATTGCAAGTGGCGCAGATGACAAAACAGTCAAGATATGGGATACCGAGACGAAGCTCACATTGTTGGAACACAAAGCGCATAGTGTAAGCATTTTATAAGCTTTCTTTATATTGAAGAACTGCACATGTACCTATGGCCGGCCTAGTTTGTCACCGTTCCCCAAGTACATGTACCTATGGCGAAGATATCGTTGACGTCACCTATTGTCATTAATGTGCCAACCAGAGCCTCACTGGCTGTCGAAACAAAGGGTCTTTTGTTTCTGTGGTTGGCACATGTGAATAACAAAAGCAATGTTTGTAAACAGATATCTTCCCTATTGACTTGGCAGGAGCAAAAACCTGGGCTCTCTCCAAAGTGTCCTCAAGGAGGCAGGTGCATTACTTAGAGCGGTGCATTACCAAGGGTGCGCACAGTCAACACTCTCCACCATCCTAGCCATGCTGAGTCTAGAATGGCCAATAACACACTTTCACATACACACTTTCTCATACCACTCTGTTTCAATAAAAGGGGTGCTTGAGCAAGCAGCGTTTTTGAGACGCAGACTGCAACCAGAAGTGAGCTGTTTTCCCTGTTACCTTGTTCTCAGACAATGACCTTTATATTACAAAGTACATGTATCTTTTCTCCATTATAGAACATTAGTTTAAAAATCGTGAAGACACTACTCTCCTGTCAGGTGAAATGTTCACTTCCAGTTGCCGACTGCATCTCAAAAACCTTGCATGCTTATAATAATTTATCCCTTTCACCCCTAAACCGACCTAAACTGGCCATACTTGGTATTTTACTCTGTTTAATGACAGACGATTTTATTCGTCAACTGAGAATCTCCAGGAGTCCATGGGTTCATCGTTTACCGATAAACCATGTCCCATTAAGCTCCCACAAGTCACTGCAAAGGTCTCACCAGATGTATGGCTGGTACTCCACCTGTGTCTGTTGTGAGTGTTTTCCTACTAAACGGACGTCACTTGTTTTATTGGTGTTTTTTAAATTCAGTTGTTTTGGATAGTATCCCACGATATAACTATCTTTTATGCCTGTCGTTTTCAGGTTAAAACACTGGCATGCCAGGGCCTTGTTGAAACTTTCGTAATAAAATCTATGTTCTTGGTTTGCATGGTACATTACAGGAGCAATGTTGGTGTCCCTATTGTAACCATGTAGGTTAGTTCCAGAAATTAACCTGTTCCCTCCTTAGAGTGACACTAATCAATAGATACACATCTATTACTCTGTCTAAACGCTAGATGATTATTTTGACACATCGATGGGGGTCGGTTCAGCAGTGAATGAGTTGAACTCTTTTCCATGCAAACATTTTCATATTTTTTTCGGTTTGAAAACATGCCCTCTGATCATATGAGAATAAACAAAGAATGGGCCCTGGAAATGAAATTGCAGCACTTGTTGCCTTTGTCTTGAATGATGGCGATATTAAGTTGAAGTGAGGACTTTTATTTGGTCAAATTTCTCTTCTTATAGGCAAAGGTCACTTGTGTTTCATGGTCTCCTTTGGTGACAGATCTGGTTGTCTCAGGTGAGTTGCCATGAAGTTTGACTTGTCAAATTGTGTCTACTGAAGTGTATTCATGCCCTCCTGTAGTGTATTGTGATTCTACACCCTGTATCTTACTCAGAGGGCAATGTGTGATTGATTTTGCAAAAAAAGAATGGTTAAGATCATGATGATACATTGTACACTCAGAATCACAACAATCATTCTAAAAACACTGTTTATCTGCTAACATTTTGTGACAATTTGTAACCCTTACTCAAAATTAATGTTAACCTAGATGTAGAACACATTGTTGTTAATAATTGGGCTTCAGGGCTGGCATAGTGGTGAGAGCACTGGCTTCCCACCAATGTGACCTGGGTTCAATTCCTGGACGTGGTGTCACAGACTTGGTTGAGTTTATTGGGTCTCTGCTCTGAGAGGTTTTCTCTGGGGGCTCCAGTTTCCCCTCCCCTCAAAAACCAACATTTGATTTGATTGGCATTTATTTGTTGATTTCAGTTTACATTGTCTCCAATTAGCGCTGCACTTTTGTTTCCTTTTTTAATAGATAGTTGGTCTCCTAACTTAAGGATTATCAGTTGTGTTTTTGGAATGTCATTGACCTTCCAGGTGATGAAAAAGGACAGGTTATTGCATGGAGATATGAGGAAGGAAATGTTTTTGGTGGTTGTCCTGTGCAGGATCACATTTTCTCTATGGCTTTATCTTATCTATCAGAAAGTGAACTAGCCATTGGGTGAGTTAAATTCCGTCCCTAGTATTGTGAACTCTACAGTTGCCGATATTAGTTATTCAATCTCCATCAATTTGAGTATCTGGGTTTTATATAAAAATTTCTTAAATGAGATGCAACACAGATGTTTTGTCTGTCTTATTTAAGTTAATTAAAGAGAGGATGCATGGCGATTTTATAAGCATAACTCCTTTTTCTCCTGTTATATTTTTTGCACAGAACAGTGGCTGCAACTGTGCACAACAATAAGAGAAATGAGCAATTAGACATGTTTTTTCTCAAGACGACAATCCCCTTAGATAGGCAATTTTCCTTAAAACTATATTCAAAGTCGTAATTAACATTCCATGAAACGTACCGGTATATTCACTGTGAGTTTTCATAAAGATGGCCGACAGTCGTTGAAACTGTTATTTATGCAAAATTACTTTATTTTGGGTTCATAATTTACAAAAATTTAATTTAAAAAGGCCACTTAATCTTACTGAAGGGATCTTTTTGGTTTCTCAAGGTACAAGAGTGGTCTGATTGTTTTGCTGAATATTTCAAGTGATGGGGCTTTGTCAATCATAAACAAGCTACAAGGACATTCAAATGAGGTCCACAGTTTAGCCTGGTGTCCAACACCAAAACAACACATTGATTTTGGTTAGTGACAAGTATATAGTAAAATCTTGAGTTAATATTTAAATTTATAATATTAACTCAATTAATAAATATTATTAATGAATGAATAATAAACTTAATATGATTCAGATTGTACGTGTAATAATTATCATTAATAATTAATTAATTATTTTGTTTATTTATTTCTTTATTTACATGTACATGTATTATATTATTTGTTAATAATTTGTATGCAGTCCATGCCCATTGCAGCTTCAAAATAATGACACTAATTGCTTGCATGCACATCGCAATGTGTCTCCTTAAGCCAAATCCATGTATCATGTACATGTACTTTGTACTTTTTGGTAGGGATCTGGTTAAGGTCATTGTTAAAAGGTCAATGTGTGACACCTACACTGAAAGAAAAGTGAATCTCATTTTGTTGCTGCACGTGGTAACCCTTGTATAAGTACATGTACTGAGTTGAGGTTTATTCTTACCACTTTGTATATATTCACAGGTCCATTGCAGGACAAAGCAACAGCTGCCAATGGACATTTAATTATGTCTGGGAGCAGAGATCAGACAGTTAGGTTATGGGACACTTCTCAAGGCAAAGTCTTGTCAATCAAACAGTTGCCAAGGAGATCAGCACAGAAATGGAAAGACAAGTATGATCCTCACTGGACCAAGGACAGACTGTGGCTTAGTGTGTGTTGGCCCGTGGCATCGGCAGGACACATCATTACAAGCAGTCAAGGGTAATGTGAAATCAGTCAGTGTAAAATGCAGACTGCAGACTGCAGACTGCAGACCGGGGGTAAAATGCAGACTGAGGGTGAAATGCAGACTGCAGACTGCAGACCAGGGATAAAATGCAGACTGAGGGTAAAATAAATAAATTAATAATTATTTATAGTAAAAAACGAGTCATAAGCATACAGTAAAATAAAGAGTGTTTGAAAGACAATCCTGTTTTACATCTGTCGACAACTCACATTATCATGACTGCAGGTCGCTGCACCTTTTTGGGGACTGCTGTTAAGAGTCCACGGAAAATGCAATCATTGAAATCATCTGACAGTCTGTGCTTTGTTTTTGCGCTTCCAGATGCATTGAAATGTTCAAAGTTATTTCTCACACCAGTACATTGAGGGATATCGATCGATAAACCAACAATTATTACTCGGAATACCTGAAAGGTATTCGAGTTATAGGTTGTTCACCGGAAATTTCGGTTGGAATGTAAATGGTAAGCCTATTTTGGTCTTCCCAAACAAAAAATTTTCGGAGAAAACGGGATTTCTTGAAAGGTAGTCCAAAATTCCCAAACGGAATTTCCAATCGGAAAACGTGTTTACATTTGCATACTCCCATGATTTTGCCTCCCTCCAGACTCTCTCTGTAACCTTGAACGGATCTTTTAAATGGTACACGCCGTTTCCAACTAAATTTCCCATTCGGGAGTTTTTGCTTACCATTTGAACAAACCTACATGTAGCACCAACCGGTTTCTGCTTGTACATGTAAATGGTACTACCGTAATCCCGGTTGTCTTTTTTCGGTGCAACGAAATGCACAGAGAATTTCATGTATTCCGAGCAATTAGGACACAGGGATTTCAATGGTTAAGCTATGCATGATAACCCACAGGGAGAGGTTGTAATTGAAAATAACATCTTCCAAATGCAAAACAAACAAACTCTTGAACTAAAGGATAAACATAACGTACACGAAAATGAATGAAAGGATACTACTAAGAAATTTTTACATCTCAGTGATACTGGCTTAAGCCGACTGAAACGTTAGATTGTTGCAAAATCCACGTTATCTATGTCACATGCATGTCAAAATAAATTCAAGTTATTGGGTAATTACTCTCGGTGAAAATGGACAGTAGCGGGGTGGTGATTCCATTGCCTAAAAGCAACTCACTTAACGAACTATACTTTTTCCTACAACAACAAGGATTCAAATTCTTACAGAGTTCGATGAAAATTCGGATTTATAACCGATGATGATGCGGTAGGGCAAAAAAGCGATTGTGTTGTGTTGGGTTTTATCCTTATAACTAGTTTTTCATTATTATTATTTTTATTTTACCCTCAGTCTGCATTTTATCCCTGGTCTGCAGTCTGCAGTCTGCATTTTACCCTCAGTCTGCATTTTAACCCCAGTCTGCAGTCTGCATTTTACACTGACCGAATGTGAAATGGCTGCAGCACTTCAATTGTAAAATAATCATCATACTGTACCAAAACTATTAATATTTGTACTTGTTTTAGCGGAGAGCTTTTGTTATGGGATCTGAGCAAGGATGGAAAAGAACAATACAAGGCCTTTGGTGTTGGCCATTCAAGAATTGTGTTCACTATTACGTGTGATGTTGCAGGGACAAGAATGATGACTGTGTCTATGGACCGACAGGTAAAGTTCCTTAGTCGCTTGAGCATTTTAATTAACAAAGGAAGAAATTGCCATTTTGATGGCTGCCCCTGCTGCAGCTGTACCCCAAGTACAATGTAGACAGTTTGGAATCCTCTTTCTAGTTCATGCACCCAGCCATCTGCTTTATAAATGACTACAGTATCTGCCAATGAACTCACAGGGTTTTATCCCAATGAGGTTGAAGTCATTGTAACATAGAAACAACAGGAACACTATCCAAATAAAGTTTGTGGATTAGTAACAACAACAGCAGCACCCACAGAGAAAAGACAAACTCAGCTTTCTATGGTGCATCCAGCTCACTAAACTATGTGATGAACTTATTAATAAATGCAACAACAATGCCTAATGGCACAAAAATGAAATTCAGGCAAATTTCTTTCGTGTTCTGACCCTTATAACATTGTTCAAGTTCAAGACCAGGAGACAAAGAAATAATAATATTACGTGTATAAAATTAATTTAACTCATTTGAAACGCCTACTATTACATGTATTTCAAACCTACAGTGTAGGCACAGGGTTCAATTTTAACTTGAACAGCCACAAGACAAAGTTCAGTAACAGGGTGTCTTGGAAGACTAAGATTCTGCACTCCTTTAGAACCCATTTACTCCTCAGTCTCCCAAGGACATCTCCAGTTGACAAGTAAAATCAGCTTCGAAAGCCAATTAACAGTAATCCAGGATTAGCGTAAACTTTTGTTTCATGTTCTCACCTTTTTTGTGAAAGTTTCTTTTGCCTATTTTTGTTTTTCCAGATTGACTTCTTCTAATGTAAAGTTTCACCGAATATTACCGTTGAACAGTACATTTGAGAAGTAAATTCCTTGGTTATTTTTTAATCTGGGTTAGCGCTAATCGGCTTTTGAACAACCAGGCTCAGGTGTTACTCCCAGGAGTCAATGGGTTAAATGTCTTTAGTTAACTTTAGGTGCAATAAAATGTCCATTTTGCCCCAAAGTGACCAAGTGTCTCAAAAACGAACGCCCTAAGACCCCGAAAACTTGGAAACAAATTAAGTACCCCAAAACCCCCAATTTGGCTAACCCTAGGCCTAGCTTGTTTATGATTGGGCCTAAAGTTGGTTTTTAGGCCCATGGTTAGCCAAGTTGAGGGTTTTGGGGTACTTTATTCGTTTCCAAGTAATCAAGATTTCTGGATCTAGTAGGGTCTTGGGGTCTTAAGGTCTTCATTTTCGAGACACCCCACAGTGACCCTTCATTTACATGTATTTCACAGATTGTCTTTTGGGATCCTGTACATTTGCAAAGTGTACAGATTCTCCCCACCTTAGGGGGTTTTGCCTACTCTCTGTCTATCTCCCCCTTGGATCCTGGCACTCTGGGGGTGGGAGTAGGGGACAACATGCTGCGTGTGTGGCAAACAGCTTCGTCTCAAGGTCCTTATGAAACACTGACTCTGTGGCAAGCAATCAAATCAAAAGTGATGGTGGTGAGTGATGGTATGATTGATTCAGACATGCAGTCACTGTGTTTACTAATAATATAGTTGTACAGGAATCCACAGCATGTATCTATGAACAGAAGCTTGTCTTATATTAATATACATGTAGCTTGATTCTCTTCCTGGTAGAATTATATGACAGTTGTGCTTAGTTTGTCGTTGATTGAAGAGACTTCAGGGGCATTCTCTCAGGGTACTCCTGTTTTCTTGATTATAAACTGGTGAATGTTGACTGGCAGTACAGTGTAATTCCATTAGGTGGTTTTATTTAATTAAAATAATTTTCTGTACATCCTCCCATCAAGCTGCCCCTGTTCTTCTGGTTTTAGTTTTTTCCTGTATGTCAAGAAATGCATGTCCAAGGGATTCATTAAGATTTTGCTTAGGAGGTCATCAGCATTTGACAGTCACACAGTTTTATTGCAGCAACTTGTGATATACTGGTACATGTACATGTAATTGTAATAAAGTAAAAAGAAAAGGTGAAAACACCCGGGCAAAGCCATGGCAAAAGATTGTGCACAGCCAGTCAATTTGCCTGGTGCCCGGCACTAATGACTCCCCTGCCTGTCCAATTTTATTATCCAACATGAAATGTTCCCTTAAGTTTAAACATTTGCTACCTTTTTCCAACAATTAGTTTAGTGTTAAGGTTAATGTAATTTTTACTGTAGGTTGGGGTAAATACAGCTTTTGTCTCAAGGAGAAGAGGTTAGGGGACAGTTTTTGAGGTTAATAATAACTGTATACCTTAAGCTACAAATGTAGGCACTAGTAATGTTTCCCTTTGGGGAAGAGGGGCGTTAAATACTTCTTGGCACTTTCTGAAATTGGTATCATGCATCTAATAAAACACATTTCAGGACAGATCTGTTTCTATTATTCTCTGTCGTTTTGTTAAAACTAGGTCAAGTGGCATCCCAGTAAAGAAGGACTGCTTGCTTTTGGTGCAGATGATGGACAAGTAGGGATATACAATACCATCTCTAAAAGGTGAATGTATGGGTAAAATTGTTACTTGAATGTACCAAATATTCCTTAATAATTGCTGTGAGCCTAACTCTTTTCATGACCATGTGGGGTCTGGGCTCTTTATAGGCGTTCCAAGACTCGATCCATTCACCATGATTTTTATCTTTGCTTGCTTTACATAAATGCGTCATCTTCATTCCAACCTCCGAAGTTCTCCCAATGAGCACACTTCATAATGAATGATTACTCCCAGGTTATGTCTCTTGAAGTGATGAATGGTCAGGGGTCCAATTCAATTCAATATCTTTATTTAAAGAGGGAGACGAGACGTAATAACCTTTTACAGTTTTCTAACTTACGGCCCTCTCCGAGCATTAACCCTCCCAACCATGATACACCACAGAAGACAGACCACAACACCAGGAACTACATGAACATGCCCTTCATGTCAGTTAAATATGAGTTGCAAGTGAATAAAGGCAATCACATGTTGTACACTGTACATTGTATATCTCAATGGTCTCCCATCCAGATACCAACCTCACCCAACAGTGAACTTTTGTCAGGAAAATGGAAAGGTCCCCTCGCAGCAATTCACTTCATATCGAGAACTCCTAGTTTACACGTAGAATTTAACTAATTTTAATTTATAAACTAATGCCAATAATTGTTATGGTTCCAATTGACAATGCACCATAGAACTAGTCAATTTTGACAAGGCAGGAAAACCAGAATAACCAGAAAAATCGGAGTCAGGTTGAGATTACAATCCCACCCAGATGTCATTAACGCTTCGTCAAGCATTCCTCCCCACGGGAAGGCATGCATGACCAAACCCTAAGGACATCCATGGGAGGCTAGGCTTTGGTGAAGAGTCAGAAACCAATGATTTCCTTTTGACAAGCTTTGTTATCATACCCATAAAATCATATTATTTTTCCCTCAGTACCTCTGTAAATCTTATATTCAGGTGAGAATAGACCTCTTTCATAATGACGGCCAAATAGAAATAATACTCTTTTGTTGTAATGGTAATAAGCCTTTCTAGCTTTGCTACAACAAGCAAAATAATAAAATTTCAAAAGAATATTTGTTACAAAATGAGGCCAGTGGGTCTAAAAAACATAAATACAAAAGAATATAAACTTGGTCGCCATTTATGAAAGTGGTCTATGGATCTTGGGATTGGTACAGGAAAAGTTGACTCAAGTATAATAAGGGCAATCAAGTTAAGGAAATCTCTCTCTTATCTAGGCTTCTTGGTATTTGCCACATTTCAATTTAATTTGAGGCCGTTGATTTGCGTTTATTATTTTCCAGAGTCTTTATATCAGTCTGTAATCAGTGCTTCTTATTAACTGTCACCTTTTAGTGGTGCTCATTGTCATTTTAAAAAATGTTTTTCTTACCAGGGCAGAGATTTCTGCAACATATCACAAGAAAACAGTCTATTCTCTATCTTGGGGCCCACCATGCCCCAAAACAGGTACACTGTAGATCTTCTAAGCCATTAACCAACAGCCTGACTTATTCAACATAACAATTCTTAAAGGAAAGCTTACCCAGGAGACCTTTAAAACACTGCGCCAACTTACTGAGGGGTAGGTGCCGTAATAGTAGCAAGAGAGGAGGAGCACTTTCCTCGGAAGCAAGGAGGTCACCATGGCAACCGAGCCTTAGTCCACCTCCCACTGAGACCAGTGTGTGGTGTGTGTACTTACCCTAAAACATGGGAAGTAGGGAGGGAGGGAAAAGCAAGCAAGTAAGCAACAAGGTGACTCAAGCTAAAGCATAATGGCAATGCCGCTGCATACCTCCCTGGAGATTACTGAAATATCTCAGGAGAAACCGCTGCATTGGCTTGGTTTTAACTTTGCCTAAATGATAGTTAGCATGATTAATAAGCAACTGCTGAAAATACAGTATCCTTCCTGAAGCATTTTGGCTGTTGGGTAGAATCCGGAAATATCTGGCCTCTTGCTTGCATTTGAAGACCTGGGTGTTGTTATATTCATTGTTCTTGAGGGGATGTCCTTACAAGAGGACAAGGTCAATTATTCTGAAAGCACTCCAAAAGGATCAGCAATGATTGATGCAACAAAGCAGCTGCTTGGCGAAGGCCACCTCCCTTTCATATTCCTTGATCCCAGCAGTGTGTGTGCAAAACTTTTTCCACCAATTTGTTTCACTCAGCAGTGGAAAAATTCTAAAGGATCTGTTTTTGTTTTTCAATTAGATGAAGATGCAATTATCATGCACAATCTCTACAGCTGTGCTGGTGATGGGCGTGTTTATCAACACAAAACTGGACATTTTATGGAAGATCCAATAGATGTCTGTGCTTTGATTGTGAAGACAAATGATATCAAGGTAAGTTTGATGCCATTTGAAAAGTTTATGAGTAATACGGCTTGTAGGATGAGCCGGTTGAGATATTAACTAGACATATTTTATGTGTGAGTGGCATGAACAAAATTTAATAAGACAAACGTTCAGGCAGCATGTAGTCTGTCGATACAACTCGCAGTCCTCAAACAAGAAAAAGTCATAGGCTAGCACAGTTTAGGGTGACAGGGAAAGGCATGCAAGTGCGAGAAATAGTCCTCCATTATAAGTGGAACATATTCAATATACTAGAGGTTTTCCCGTTCTCCTTGACAACAGGCCATTCGACAGTGGTTTACTTCGTTACCTGTTTATATTTATTCTGTAGTTAAATTTTGTTTATATAAACCAGCCTCATTTTGTTATATGTAAGTGCAACCATGTTAACAAATTGATCAGAACGACAGCCATCAGTTGGGTCACTGAGTACACAACTGAAAAATGACTTGAAAATCAAACGGCAGGAAGGAACACACCACAGTGTCCATTGCAATCATTGAAATTTTGCGGTTTTGTCTTCACACAGCACAAGCCATTGGGTCGGACAGATGTTTCATGGAACTTAGATGGTACTGTAATGGCATTGGGTAACGAGGATGGGTGAGTAAGAGGACGTGCTCTTTGAGCTACTAAATATTCGGCTTATGTTCTTAAGATTTCTATTCTGGATAGTGGAATGAAGTTCGTAGTGCCAAAAGAACTTTTCCTGAAAATATCAGGGATCTTAAGGCAAGGACAACGATGATGGCTACCAGAACGCTACAAAACAATAGATTTATGCCCCGTCCACACTTGTCCGGGAATTTTTTTATTTGCATTTTTTTTTTGGGGATTCAAAAATATCCGCATCCACACGTATCAGGATGCACTCTAGTGCCCAGTGCTTTTGACAAAGATTTTGCTTGTTTATCATGCGCAAAATCGTATGTTGGGGGCATTTTCTCTGTTTTGTTAACAAGTTGCTTGTGAGAGTCTCGATATGCCATGTTGATTTATCTCAACCGGGAATGGCTGGAACCGATAGTGTTACGTCAGCATATTCGAAAATTTGCGGATACGGCCGTCCACACTTATCTGAATTCGTAGCATAATTATTCAAAAATTTCCACTCTGAAGACCGTATTTGAAAATTTCCAGATACGTGTGTACGGGGCATTAATGGGAAAAAACAAAAGCTCTGCACATCCTGCATGTGCATTTTACACTAATGTGTACGTTTCTGCAGTGTATGCCATTCTCGTTCTGTGACCAAATTTGAGATTATGCAGGAGGTGAGCAATTTTCTCTCCAAATGTCCACACCGTTCTCACCAGTTTTATTCTTGTTGAGACGTACTTTCCATCCCGAGCGAATTGGAGTAATTGCAAAATTATTACAATAATGAGAAGTAATATTTTCAGTTCTCGTAGCCGCCATTGTCGTCTTTGCTTAAGGTCCCTGTAGGTGGTTTTCACATGACCTGATCGCCGCCATGTTGGTGGACGAAAAGAAAAGATCTCTCATTAGCTTCTTTTGTTT
The DNA here is from genome assembly GCF_036669925.1 of Montipora capricornis. NCBI lineage: Eukaryota > Metazoa > Cnidaria > Anthozoa > Scleractinia > Acroporidae > Montipora > Montipora capricornis. The sequence continues at coordinate 18,666,142 of NC_090891.1, read as the reverse complement.
GCCCACCAGCAATTGTGCATTGCAACATTGTTATCTTCGTCTCTAGAGATTGGTTGCAAACCACCTAATATTGTCTCCAATGAGGCAGTGGTTTGAAGTGTTTCAATGCAGGGTTGATGAAGTTAACATCAAGAGGAAGTTAGTCTTGATTGCCTCGAAAAATTTACTTATGAGCCTCTTTTTGCCTGGTTTAACCAAAGGCGGCCAGTGTGGACTGGTCCTGCCCAGACTTTCTGCCAGAGTTGTTGTGGTCAGCCAATGTGCATTCCTTCGAGTATCCTTCCTTTGTTTGCAAGCTGTGTCTGTCCTTAACCTCTTCCTTTAATTCGCGAGGTTTTTTGCGGCATGAATCACTTGTTCAAAACCTAAAGTGATCCATCAACCTTTTTTTTTAATCAAATCGTGTTCAAGAATGTATTCAAAAAGAAAATTTATCAGGTTGATTAAAAGATAAGTGCACTAAAGCAGGAATCGTTCATTCGCGTCTTTTTGCACCTGTAACCAATAGAACGTTTTACAGTTGTGCGCTTAGTTACCTGGCCTGTGAATGAAAGTGAGGTTGGAGTTGACCTTGTTTTGGTAGCAACTTCACTGCTTTTCTTATGTAAATTCTCACTTATTGGCATGACAAACACATCATTAAAATAAGAAAAGGAGGGAAGTCTGTATCATAACAAGGTCAACACCAGCCTCACTTTCATTTAACGGCTAGGCAACTAAGCAAACAACTGTAAACAGGTCTATTCTGCAACACATTTCTCTCTGGTATTACTCAAATTATTCTGTACTTTCTTTTTGTTTTGTATTCAGGTCGATTGAGGTGTTTGTTCCGCCAGACTTGATGCAGATTGGATTGATAATGACACACAAGAAAAGTATCACCACACTTGTGTGGCATCATGGGTACAGTGAGGTCACGACTTCAGGTCAGTCAATCCAATATGCCCTAAAATGCACGTAATTTGATGCACGCGGACTTCAATATGAGTCACGAAGTGTCCCCTTAACAATTATTCAATTGAGGATAAACAGCTGCGTTTACCCGAAGTTAAAAATAACTCTAACCTTCACCTTAACCTTATTGTTCGAAATACGTAGCGAAGGCTTTGACCAAAAGGGACACTTTGTGTTGGATGTCAGAATTGGACGTGCATCGAATTTATGTGCATTTCTCAACGTAAGAGTGGTCAACCCTAGTGCAGTGAGACTCCATTGAGGGACTTTGAGATCTAGATCTACAATGACTGCTACCTAAATAAGAATCAGTGGGACGAAAAGAAAATCAAGCAATGAACCTGCCCGTGCGTTTTGCAGTTTGGCATTTTGATTTTCTGTCCTGATACGATAACCGTGTTTTGTTAGTTTTTACCGAGAAGCGTAAAACAATAAATTAATTTCAAGAACCTTTTCGTTGGAGTTGCCAAGGCTCCATGTGTATCTTGACAAACGAATGTCAACCACAACCATGCTGCTTGCCATTCGGCGTTTGTCGTTTCACATCTAACGCTGTTCTAACGGGGCGCCACGCAGTTCTCGGAACGACTCTCTCATGATTGGTTCAGAAAAAAATGGACACAAAGAACGATACAAAAGAAACAATGGACCTTTACGTAAAACACAATAGAGGTGCGTTGTAAAGGGATTCAATGAAATTAGAGGTATCGCTGTAAAGAGCTGCGTCCCGACTGGTTCTAAGTGTCTCTATTACGTAGGTGGTGTTCGTGTTACGTAATCCCCGCCGTGTTGTGGACGACAACAATAGCTCTGTCGTAATCTCTTTTTATTCGTCCACTGGGAATTGTATTTTTCACCTTTGTTATTTGCTTCTCACCTTTTAAACGAGATGAGAGGCTCATATCCTAGAAGTCCTCTAGAAGTCTCGATCTGCGATGGAATGCGGACCATCAGTTTACTATAATAGAGCGTTTTCACATGATGTCACGGCGGCCATGTTGGTGTTCTGAAACAAAGGAATGGCGGCCATGATGATAATCCTCCGGGAATTGATCTCTATTTTTATGCAAATACTTTCTTTTGTTTTAGTAATCCAATATGGCTGCTGGTCACGTGAGTATAGGGAGTTTACGCAACGACGACGGCTACGGCAACGACAAAGCCACAAAGCAAGAATATCATTAGCTAAAAATGGAGAAAAATCATGCTGCACGTGCAGCACGAATTTCCGTGCATTTCTTTGCGGTAGTCCACAAAACAACAACGTGAAATTACCTAATTTCAGGTTTTGACGACAACGTGGGCATACAACACAATACAATACATACTTAATTGACCGCTTGTATATTTTTCTGTTCCAATTTTTTTCTGAACCGATTAAGAGAGCTGTTGTAATGGCTGTGTGCTGCTAGGAAGGAAATAGTCGAAACATGGTTTTCCTGCAGTGATCCAAACTACTCTTCCTTGAAAATTTGGTTTTATCATCGGAGTTGATAATGTAAATTGATAGGGGTAGGGGTAGACCTAATCGGCTAACTCAATGTTGTACCCAATTTAAACCCTTTGGGAATAAAACGTTTTGTTCCAGGTATTTCCATATCATTTAAATATGAATGCGACATTATCATGCGAATACAATACACAAAGAATCTTAGTCCCGGGAGATTTGAATTGGGTACAACATTGAGTTAGCCGATTAGGTCTATTCTAAAAGCTTTTAGAATCCCTGTACGGTGGTCAATTTACATTATCACTCCGTTGATAAAACCACATTTTTGTATACTACTACCCCACCGACGCAGCACCACAGTTTCTTTAGAAACTACCCCCTTTACTCTTCCTTGAATTTAACTCTTCTTTAACTTGCACAAATTCTTTTGTTTTGTTAAAAAAAAACCTGAGTGTTTATAATCTTAGGAAAAAACAACGGCACGGATGAGTCTTACCATGTTTTCTTCCATCTATTTGCAGATGTTGGTAGCTGTAAGTACTGGCTTGCTTCAGGATCGAACGAATTCAGTATTCATGTCCATGACCTGAGCAGTGTTCTAGGTACAATTGTGATTGCTCTGTTAGATAGAACCAAACCGCATTTGATGTAACAGTCGCGAAGGTGCTTCCTTTTCCCTCACTTCCGCCTTGATCTACAGTATATAAAATGTCATAGAGATTCCCCCAAACTCTGCCTCTCTCAAAAACACGTTCAGTCACGATATCCCAAACTTAAAATTACCTTACTTCAAACCTTATTGTTGTAAATGAGTATTTTAAGCTTAGACTTAATTGACATTCATACACGTTAAGCGTGGTTTTTTGTTTGCATACTCGAATTAGGCTTCGTCACGGATGGCATCTTCCCTGTATCTTGCGGTCAAAAAAGAACGCTTTGGTCCCACAGAATTCCCACAGTTGCCATATTTGCAAAGAATCAACTGAGGCGATTTGTAAATACATTACATACTGTACTTAATTGACCACTCCCCATTGGGGCTTTTCAGGGCCAATGATACATAATCAACGAAACGACAGAACACAACAACTGTTAAGAATCCCAACTGGCCGGAGGCAAACCAGTTGGCTATTTACAAGTGCAGCCGAGAAGTTGAACCATGGACTACCAGGATCAAATTCAACGAATGGTCAGAACGGGTCTTGAACCCGGGAACTCCGGATCTCAAGACGAGCGTCCAAACCAACAAATGCTTTGTTGATACGACAAGTATTTTCTGCAGGAAATGAATTATTGTTTTCCGAGTAAAGACAAGAAACGCGTTTAGTTGCTTTTTAGCAATTGACATGAATGTTACTTTTGGCAGGTGATTTATCGAATCCAAGGCCCCGCGCAGCACCCATCACGGATTGTTTCCGTCAGTTGTCAGGGCACTGGGGCCGAATTACTGGTTTGAGCTGGAGTCCTCATCAGTCTGAGCTGCTCCTGTCATCTTCTTACGATGGAACCGCTCAGGTATGCTGAATAAAAGTTCAAAGATTGTCTACGCTGAACAAAAATATAATCCAAATGGGTCATAGTTTGATGAGAATTGGAGAATTTAAAATGTAGCTTAAAAAGTGCTCAAAAACCTGTCACCACATCTTTCCAGAGTCAGTGAAAGCAAAACCAGTTGTTACTTCCTCGCACGTATTTTAACGCCGGCTGGATCCCTTACGTGCATTGAGTTTTCATTATGATTGGTTCTTTCGGTCGTTTATGTCTTTTTTGATTGGCCGAAGGAATTCCTGCAGTTATGAAACAGAAGGGAGCCAACTGGACAGGACTGGCCAGAGAAGCCCAGAACAGAGTGCGATGGCGAGAGGTTGTCAATGGCCTATGCTCCACCAGGAACGATGGGCTTGATTTATTGAAGGAATTTCTGTGTGTTTGATTTAACAATACTCAGTGGGCAGCTTACAGTGCTGGCATTTAAGTTGTAAAGAATGACACGCGGATCACCTAACAAGCGTGTGACAGTTCACCGAGCCACTACCTTCCCGAAAAATTGAAGATGTCGGTCAAACATTTCCCTGGGCACGTCCGCAAAAATTCGCCGACAAAACAATCTGATTGATTTTGAAGGCTTTCTATGTGAAATGGAATACATTTCGATATCGATTATTTTAGAGTCAACATTGATTTCACAATCCTAACAAATGACTAGGAATAGGTTCGTTTTACTTACTTGCATATTCTTCAGACAAATTAATTTTCAAAAGGGACAGAGACCTCTTAATTGTTGCATTGGCGATTTGCTTCCTAAGCATAGATTCATTTGCATCGATAGGCGATTTTAGCGTCGCTCTTACGTGAATCTGCAAACGGCAAACGAATAGCTGATGCTTACTATAAAAGCATGAAATTTCACCCATTGTAACTTCCCTCTGTCTTGTGTGTTTGCCGTAAACGCGAGGCCAAATCTCTCCAATGTTCCTTTATTGTACCTCCAGGTGTGGGATGTACCCAAAGGAGAGCCTCTGTTCAATTTTCGCGGGCACAGTAGCCGTGTAATGTGTGTGGTGTGGAGTTATCTTGATCCTGATTTGGTGTACAGTGGTGGAGAGGATGGAACCGTGCGACCGTGGAGACCATCCATACAACAACATCAACAGCCCCCGGTCCAAGGTAAGAATTGTGCATTAATGTTTTCCGTTGGTTTGCAGTAGTTGATTAACACATTAAGCTCCTTGACAAGTCTGACGTTAGACAGAACTTGAAAATCTAATAAGTCTGACTCCAAGGAGAAAATGGGTTAAAACGAAAGAAAAGCTTGAAAACTTCATCGTTAAATGAAAAACAAAGAAAAAGAAATGCAGTAGAGATGTCGGCTAGATTATTCTTTATTATTAGGGTCTGAGTGATGGCAATGATTCTCGTTATGTTCACTCGTAAAGTGATCTTTCGTAAAGACTGCGGACTGACCCATTCCGAAAACACTCCGCGCCTTCCCATCGTACAACCATGACACCCGTGTGCTTTGGTTAACTTCGCGCTTGCGCTTTACAACCTTGAATGCGATTTGTGACTGAACGCCAAGAAAAACGAAGCCGAAATTTAACCTCATGTGTTTCCCGTGGAAAGCCCGATGAACGAGGCATGGTGTAATGTGCTCTTTTGTTTGTTTGTTTTTTTTTTTTAAATGAGGTGCAAATGAGATGCAATGTCGTTTTCTGCAATCCTGTGCCTTTGTGGATATTTTCTCAGTTCATTTTTTTCTTTCATGAATAATGTCTTCATATACTCAATGTACTTTGCTGACAGTCTCTCTGTTTGTCAGTCCTGGTATCTTGTCTCTGAATATGCTCGATTTCATGTCTTCAGCTGATTTAATGCATGATAATTCTAAACATTTTGCTATTCGTAATCAGTTTGACTGATTGTCGCGGGTACAAAAATAGAACTGTTATCGTGAAAATCCTAATCCTATCCCTAACGTAAACTTGAACGTTTTCCATGTAGGAGAATACATTTTCCTTTACACACGTGGCGTTTAGATTTTCACTAATTGTTAGTTTTTACTACGGCACCCATCTACAGTGTACTT
>NC_090891.1:18650152-18655152 GCF_036669925.1 Montipora capricornis | reverse complement strand
TAGCGCATGGGCTAGGAAACTAGAGACGGAGAATTCATTTGAGCAAGCAGCCAAATGGTATGTCTTCCCTGTTTAACAAACCACTTTAGTTTCCCTGAGATTTGACTTATCTACACCTAAAAAAAACACTTTAATTTTATTGGTTTTCTTAGGCTGTACCTGTATTTTTCCAGAGCTAGGGTCTTTCATTGTCTCATTTTATTTTGTAAACCAACCCTTGGAGGTCTTTCAAATGATTCACATGGTGGGTTGTGGAAAGCATTTCTTTTCAGCTTCCAATCGAGTCGATCGCCTTTCGCACAATCTATATTAGTTCATAGTTCATGCTTCGGTAGCCTCAGTAACTCGATCATGAGAGTTCCATTTTCCTCAATTAGTTACTTGGCAGTTAAGTCATCAGCCGACGCTGTGCGAGTCTTGGTTCGCCGAGGGGATCAGCCTTCACTCAAGACAGCATTTCAGGTATTGTTTCAACTTCTTGAGTATTCGTTTTCCTTAAATCGCCGACCGTCTGTTTTTTTATTTGGTTTGTGATTTAAACCGAGGGTTGTGACTAAAACTTTGTTTTTACCCTCGGTTAGAATTTTATAATGTAATTTGCCTAAAATTATATGCAGGGCCTTTGCTTTTTTAATATCTTAAGATTTTAAAGGAGAATAGCTTCCTATTTTGTGGGTCTTAGGACGTCGGTTAAGGGAACTAGTGGGCAGATTTCCTATTAATCATTGGTGTTCAATTTTGTTTAGGTTTCTTTGCTCAGTGGTGAGACTGAACTGGCCATTTCATTAAGCCTGCGCCTTACGCAATCCTGTCTAATCGCTCTAAACTGGAAAGACGCGCAGGAAATTTTGACTAGCTGCCCTGGAGTTGAGGTAATTTCGTGTATGTCATAGAAAGCACGGATACTTAAAGGGGCTATGTCACGCAAGATGATGATGTAATTTCATGACACCCAAAATGCCCAAAAAGTAGAATGAAACATTGCAATAACCACTTTGGACTGTTGAACAACATAGAGAAATACACCAAAAGGAAAGAGAAGCGCGGATGGACGCAAATGGACAAGATTGAGACGGATTGCATTTGGGTAATCTTGAAAAGGTCGGCCAGACGTTTTTCAAGTTTGTGGCAAATCGCCTGGATAAAGGTCGTTTTTGCTCAGAATCATCTTGTTTGTGATGTAACGGTAATTTTATCAGTAAAGGCATTCCACATTACCATTTTCCAGTTTTAAACTCGTGATTAACTAAAGATATCACCTAAACACCCTAACATAGCGTGACATAGCCCCTTTAAGCGAACAAGAGTGTAAATAGCGACGCACCAATGTCCTTGATTTCCAGTCAAAAGAACCTCCTTTGCTCTTGTTTTAAGGAAACTACTGCTCTGGCCAGCGTTGCTAAGCGACCCAAAAACGTTTGCACTTAATCACGCTTGTAACCGCATGGTAGTAAGTCAAGTATGCATGAAGTCATCTCGGGATCAGGTTCATTGTGCAGAAGATTCTAATACGCATAATTTTTAAACTGTTAAAGAAAAGCTGTTTCAAAAACCACGTCCGCGACGTTTGATGACGCTTAGATCAAACTGCACTTCAATCCAGAGAAAATTATCTTGCCTATGCTCCTATGGCAGCAGACAGCAGACAATCAAATGCGCGGATTAAGGTGGCCGAATACAGTTTTAAGAATCCAAAGTTCTATTTTCAATTACGTCCAAGCGGTTGATGTCTGGGCACTCAAAATTGGCCAGGGAAAAGGTTTAACCACAGAGGTTTCTGTTTCGTTATGTTAAAGGAGCTGTGCCTCGTTTCCATGGAAACACAGCTGAGTAAACTGAAAGCTAAAAACTAGCTTTTTGACAATTTATATTAAGTTGTTAGATTTCTTTCAACCTTTACCTATGATGAATTCAAAAAAGTACTTAAGTTCACACTGGTCCGGTAGAATTGTGATGGAAGAATTTTTTTTTAATTCACTGTTTTGCGTTTTCAGGTTATATTCGTAATTCAAATTTCCTCTGTTAAATTCCAATATCTTTGTGATAGACCACTGCGTTGGTTTCTGCTATACTCTTTGGCCAAATTTCTTGAAATTGTATGGACTGGTTAGTGAGAAATAGGCGTGTTTCCGATGAATGCGAACAAATATTTTCAGTCTCAGTTTTCGATCATGTGCGCATTTGACTGTTCTTCAGCTCGCGCAAACACGAGAGAGAGAAACGCGTGCACGCTTCCACGCTCCCATTGACAAATTTCCAGTTTTGTCATTGCAATACTATTTTAAAGTGATTCAAAACTTGAAGGAGGACAACTGAGTCGGCAGTAAAAACTGGTAATCGGGTGAAAACTGTGTTCGGCCACCTTAAGCGCAAATCGTGTAAATGCAGACAAGACAAGACTGTATTTCACATGACCTTAAAACATGATATTGAAATATAAATGTACACTTGGTTAATTTTTATTACATCCATTTAGAAATCACTGGTGATCCTTGCAATTTGATTGGCTCTCAACTGGTTCACTAAAATATTGGTACTGACTAAAATCCTGTATTTTAGCGATTAAACAATAATAAATTATAATTGTGTGATTTCTAAATGGATGTAATAAAGTGTTAATTGAACTTAGTGTCGTGCAATTTTGGTCTGAAATCATACTTGTGATTTCAAATCGAACTCATTCAATTTTGAAATCACACGTATGATTTCAGACCAAATTGCATTCCACTCAGTTCAATTATCATTATAAATTGACGTTTATTAAATCGTTATCTTTAAGAGAGTTACGACATTTTTTTAATTTCGAAGACATGTTTCGATGTTACAAACATCATCGTCAGTTACAGAATATTTGAAAAACCGTTGACTATAATTTATAACAACTAGGCGAAACATGCATAATTAAATTTGATTAAGTGACAAGAAATACATATTTGAAAGATTGTAAAGCCTAAAGCGTAAGTGTAACTGGTCGTCATTTTTCCACACGCGTCCGTGAACAGCTCTCTTCAGACAAGTCCTCACACATCTTCAAACATTTACTAAGCTCAGAATTGAACGTTGTCGTCAATCTTGCTCTGTGGATTGATTCGAAATCCTTGATTCCGCCCCTACTAAATTTCAACTTAAACTTAAGGAGGCTATGCATATAAATTGGGAAAAGCCTAATTTAAACCAACAAGTTCATCACGTCAACCTGACACTTACGCTTTAGGCTCTACATTCTTTCTAACACTCTGTAACTCACTCAAATATGTATTTCTTGTCACTTAATCATATTTAATTATGCATGTTTCGCTTAGTTGTTATATAGTCCTAACGGTTTTTCAAATATTCTGTAACTGACGATGATGTTTGTAACATCGAAACATGTTTCGAAATTAAAAAAATTCGTAACTTTCTTAAACATAACGATTTGCTTTCTGCTGTCTCGACCTTTTGGTTACATTTATTAAACTGACAATGAAGCACGAGCTAATCACAATCGGTTTCGTTCTTGCCTTAGATTGGATGAGAATGCGCGAGATTTTTTAGCCAATCGGAAAGCGTACGGAAGCTCTTGTGACACTCGATCAAAAACTGCTTTACGTACTTTCAAATTGTCCATGATGAGAGAGTTAGAAGGGCCTAATCACAATACAACGTCATCGTCGAAGGATTTGTTTTCTGTTCAAAATGAAGCCCTTACCAGTAGTCCGGCTTATTTGGTGCTGGCATTTTTCTTTTTTCTTTTCAGGCGCACCTTTTAAATGTTTGCGTGCATGAACTGTTGATCGTCACACTGGCTGAGGAACAAATCATCACCGACGCCTTCTTTCACGACGCTGCGCGAACCAAGATAAGTTCGTTTCTCCAACTGACCAACCTTGGTACCAGGGAACCGGTGCAATTGGGTGAGTTGTCGCCTCAAAACAAAAAATTTCGCGACCGAAACTATTTTGTTCACGTTCGGTGTAAGCAAGCTAGAACTTTTCATTTTTTGCCGTTGTCCTTGTCCTCGTACTTTCTTAACGTTCTTTTTGTTTCGGTTCGAAAACGTGTTTGCCCTAATTTGCCCTTTCCATAATATCTTCCTCATTACTTCAACCTAAATCTCGTTCTTTGCTTGCAATGTTCACCGCCCTCCCCTCTCTTCCGCTCTCTTCTTGCCCCCTCCTCGTTCGTAGACTTTACCCGCAGTGTACTCCTCACAAATGATTCCGTTTACCTCTCCGTTCAAATCACTTGTTTCCTTGTCTACTTCTTCTTTCACTAAATCTCCCATCCCTCTGTCCATTATCCACTCCCCTGCTTCATTTAACCATAGCTAGAGTTCATCGAGTTACTAATCATCCATTCCTTTCAGGGAAGTACCTGCACGTGGACACGCCTTACGAATCACCTTGGATAGCCAATAGCAAACCTGGAAAATGGTTCATTGCATCCATTGTACAAGCATGGTATGACTGTGGCGTATTCCAACCGCATTCAACACTCCCATTGTTCAATACACTTAAGGCACATTACGAGACTATCTCCTTTGGAACAGGGACTATCTCCGAGGTAATGTGATCTGCATTTTGTTTAGCGTACGTTGAAGGCGAAATTGACCATAAGGAAGTAAGTGTACTTCTTGTATAAATTATTTGGCCGCCATCTTGATTTTCAAACATTTCTTTAGTAAGCAGAGGAACGTTGGGGAGAGAATAAAAGTTACTGAGGGGGTGGGCGATAGCTGATCAAATGCAACATTTGGACCCCTCCAGGGTAAACAAATTGAAGCCCTCTCTTCATAGTAGGTCTGGCAGCCATGTTGGTATCCTTCAGGGAAAAAACGGCGTTATCTTCGTTGACCCAAATTATTCGTCTAGCAAATTTAACTCTATTCTTTGGCAAACTTTATTTGGCGGGAAAAACCAATATGGCTGCCAGCCACGTGATTTTTAACTCTTTTTTTGCAAGAGTTTCTTCTTCAGAGTCAAAAACCAATATGGCTGTCAGTCACGTAATTTAAAACAGCC
>NC_090891.1:18637652-18645152 GCF_036669925.1 Montipora capricornis | reverse complement strand
AGAAATTGGTATGAGTGTCGTATCGTGGGCTCAAATTCATGCCCAGACCCTCACAGATCTGAAAGGAGTTTTGAGATTAAAGCATGTCTACGGTAAAATTCCTGCGGTGAACTTCAATAATATCATAAATGAAGATTGAAACTTGGAACACGTGCCATGACACTGTCAGGAATTAAGGTATTTATGGACCGGAAAAAGTAAAATAAAATTAATTTCTGTTGTCAGAACTGTTGGTTCGTGATGTCATGTCATCAATATTTGTCTGTGCAGACAGAAAATTAAGAAATATTTACGCCTTTGAAAGTACACCCTACCCACACGTAATCTGCACGTAAAAGACCGTTCATACGTTTAAAATAATTGGTAGAGAGATTTAGCATTACATGAAACGCCAACGGCAAAAGTGACCACGTGACAATGATTTGCCGGTTGCCTCTTGCCGTTTCTACGTGAAAGTAGTCATTTTTACGAGGTGCTGCTCATCAAGGAGCGCTATCCTAGTCTCAACACGCAGACTGATTCCATTCGCTGAACATTTTTACTAGTCGTGCTGTATTTTGACGAGAAGGCTCCAGGACGAGTCAAAATACAAACAACGGGTGTAAATAATCATCGATATACTACACACCAAATAAAAACATCTAATAAGCTATTTATTATCCAACTTTTTCGCACTAAATTTTTACCGAGTGAATAGGCCACTTTCAAAAATACCATAATACTCTTTGTTTGCCCTCCAAAATTTCTCTTGGTACCATTATGAGATGGAGGGCAAACAAATTATTATGTTATTTTGAAATAGCCCTTTTCACGGTTAGTTTTTCTCATTTGCGTTACAATGTAATCTAACGGGGATTCGAGGCAGTAGGCCTTTTGCAACCAACGATCACGTGGTACAAAATCCGCCATGCTGGAGTGCAAGCTCATTATTATTCCCCCACTGGGACATTAAAACAAAGAGACCTGAACCAGTCAAGCTTGACTTGCCTTTGTTTTAATGTCCCAGTGGGGGAATAATAATGAGCTTGCCCTCCAGCATGGCGGATTTTGTACCATGTGATCGTTAGTTGCAAAAGGCCTATTTTGGGTTAAAACTACAAAATAGCCCGAAATTGCCTCACATACATGCTAGATTGTATTGTAATGCAAATGGGAAAACTAACTGTGAAAAGAGCTATTGTCCCGAAAACGTGTGACAGATTTGTGCATGACAAGCGTGTGGAAACGTCGGCATCTAAACTAGACAAACCGGTTCTTTCGTGCGTTTTCTGTACAATCACTAATTGCTGGTTTTCACTCACGTGATCAACAGCCATGTTTTTCAACGAAAACAAAAGGAAGCGTTTGCATAATAATAGAGTTAAATTCCCGGAGGATTTGGTCGGGGCACCAACATGGCCGCCTTTTCTTTGTTTAGGGCACCAACATGGCGGTCGTGACGTCATGTGAAAACCGAGAATAGAGTTGGATAGTAAAACACTCTTATTCTGACTTTTCTCTCTTTTGAGAAGTTGCGCGATGTCTGTAGCTAGCAGTCCAAAAAAATAATCCAAACTGATCAAACAAGCTCTTCTTTATTTTTGGCATATGCAACGTCTAGCCTGATCTTTGCTGTTTGCCTCGAGGCAAAAGAGAGATACAAGAAATTTAGCATAATGTCAAGGGCAAACGTAAGACTAAAGTTTGCGTTTAGCCAAAAATTGAAACTTGTTTGAAGCAAGCTCATTTCTTGCGTGTTAGGAGTGTGTTATCTACAGATATTAGGAAGCTTTAGCAACGACAAGGGCAAAAAGAGCGTCGTCGTTTTAACGATTTAAAAAATGTGAATCCGCGTTATTGTAATCGCTTCGCGACCATTCCAAGCATTTCAACGTCACAAACCCTCAAGAAGGGAACTAGTATAAACGGCGCTCAAGTTAAAATGGAAATTTATTCTCAACTGAGCGCTGACGTTCTCTCTAAAACCTCAAATTTTCATATCACGTTGTTGTTTTGCTGACGACGGCAAGGAAATGGACAAAAATGAAAAAATGAAAAATGCACGTGCAGAGCATGCAAACTTATTGCTTTTGCTCACTAATATGCCTCAAATTTGTGTGCCGTTCTCGTTGCCGTCGCGGGTGTCGTTGCTATCAAGAGAAACCTGCTGTTTCCCGTTGACGGAAATGCTAAATCTCTCTCTAAGAATGGAAGAAAGTCCCGATCTGTTTATATTTTGTAAGTACCAAACAGAGCACTGATGGCGAGGGGGGAGTGAAATGAGCGCGCCGTAGACCTCAGGTTTATCAGTTGAATAGACCACTTTCGATATATTAAAATTCAGTCCTAAACAAAAGGCATCATCTCGAGGCTCTGGGGAATAAACTCATACAAATCCTTATATTTATTCCTCAGAGCCTCGAGATGATGTCTTTTGTTTAGGACTGAATTTTAATATATCGAAATTGGTCTATTACTGTTACGAGTTATCGACGTTAAAGTGGTACTATGATCAAAAAATCATTTCCTTTTTTTCTTCAGATTTTGAAAGCGTGTTCGCTTAACAACTAACTGGCAAAATTTTGAGCTTTGAGTTTTATCCAAAGGCTGTTTATTTTGAGTGTAAGTTTTGGATTTCATGGTCCGCCATTACTCACGTTCAAAACTGGCCGATTGGACCTCAGAGGGTTGGATCTAGAGAAAATGACGTCATTTACTCACTAGCTTAAAATTTCAGCGTGTAAGCGCAATTTATTACTGGGTTGCCGCAAACCCAGTCGGAATCTGTCTTTAATTTTGTCGTTTTTTTACTGGGTTGCCAAACCCAGTCGGAATCTCGGTTTCATTTCGTGGGTTTTTTTGTTATTTTCCGTGTCAGGAAAAGTCTTGCCTGTCACTCCCCTGCTAAGTGGTGTCTTTGTGCATGGAGTCTTCTATGCGTATTTTGTTAGGTTTGAGGGGGCTGGGGTAATGCGTAGCTTGCTCTGCGCAATTAACCTGTAATGGCGTCGAAAGTCATTGTAACGCGAATGGCTTTTAAGTATATCTTTAAAGAAAATATACCCACATGGAGCTCAAGAATGGAACGTCAAGACAGGCGGTGAAACATAAAGATCTGGAATCTTAAAAAAGCGACGAGTAATGGACTTTGACAGCGTGAATCTTTCGCCCGTCGAGCCGAAATCAAAATATGCTGTACTTCTAATATTTCGCCAAGGTGGTGTTACGTACAACACTGAAACCAAATGGAAATTTCTCTGGTAACTTACGGGTTCAACAAAGACAGAGAAGGAATCGAACACCACAAGTAGATCTGTGATCTCTGTTGTGTGTCTCACAGTGTTTACTGAAGTCGCATCTATTTAAAGTTTGTCTGGCAAGTAACATTCATTTTAAGACTCAACTCAGCAAAGGTAAAAACAAATTGGAAATGTGACAGTGAAAAATTATTTGAATGAAAGCTTGTTGTCTCTTTTGTGCTTTATTATTTACGGTCAAGGTTCTTTCGAAAAGGGTTTGATGTGAACTGTCAGAAATTTATTTAATTGCATATGCTTTGTGATTGTGTGTTTCGCTTGCTCGCACGCAACTGAAATAGGAAGGGTTTCTTGCCTCTTATAGCAAATATGTTGCTTGTTTCAATAAATGTTTCGCTGGAAAATATTTCTGTGAAATTTCTAGCTTTTGTAAATTTATCATGTGTAATTTTCGAGCTTAGCAAATTTGCATACATGTGTTGAAATGTGATTCGGGGAGAATTTTTGTGGTAACGCATAAGTCACGAAAATAAACAGGTCTGTTGGAAGCGTGCTTGAGTTTCAACAAAATGACCCCCAAAATCGGCAAAATATTGTGACGCTGATGAATAATAAAGTAGCTGCTATTACCAAAACGATGGAATTACCTGGTAATAAATAACCTTGTCTTGGAAAGTAAATTTTTGATTTTCCAGAAACAATGGTCACTGTGACCTCTGAGAGTGATCTTTGTGTTGAATTCAAACATTTCTTGTCAAAATTTATAACAATTGAAAGAAAAAGAAAACGAACAAAAACAAAAACCCGGTATCTTGGCATCATTTGACACAGATGCTTCACTGTTTCGCGAGTAAACATGCCGCGGTAACTTGATCACTCTGCCCGCTGAATTCGATGTGCGATTTACTCGGTGCAGCCAAAAGTACAATTACAACAAAACAACTAAAATCTCCCAAAATGTTTTTCGCTGATGGTAACTTTTTATATTCGTGGTTCAAAATTAATGTTGTTTTCACGTCGTAAATTTTCTTACCGATGGCAAAATATTTTATTCTCGATCGACCGTCCTGAAACTTCCTTCTGCTCTTCTTAAAAACTGTGTATCCATATTTATTTACTTTTACATCAATATTTGTTTTGCATAAAGCAAGCTTACAAAATCTGTATCTTGCTTGGTTCGCATTTGATAGCATTAAAATAGAATTTTCGGTCCTATGCTTCTGTTACTCAGTGGTATATTTCTTAGGTCGCCCATCCAGATACTAACCCACCGCACAGGGTTAACTTCAACTTTAAACTTTTGTTTACAAACTGTCAGGTGCTGTCAGTACACGCTTACACTTGTGGTGGAAAGAAGTTGCATGATCAACATGTCAGCCCAGAAGCCAATGTTTCTCGATTCCCTTTTATTCTGTCAACATGTCTCTCCCAGAAGACAATGTTTTTCACTTCCCATTTATTTTCTTCAATCTTTCTGGGTTCAGTACTTTGCTAGTAACCACATGTCTTCTCAGGCTATTTACCCAAGACTTCTACCATGGCACTACAATGATAGACAATACCAAAACAATATCGTGCACTATTAGAGCTACATATTACGCAAGGACAACTTGAATCTCCTGGAAGACAACACACAGCTCAGTTGACATTATGGAATAAATCGCTGTGTTACTTCACTACCACACGTAAGCAATGCGTGTCAATTTTTTTTAAAGAGGACAAGAATTTCTTCTTTCTGACAAATTCGATGTGCGATTTACTCGGTGCAGCCAAACTTGTACAATTACAACAAAACAACTAAAATCTCCCAAACTGTTTTTCGCTGATGGTAACTTTTTATATTCGTGGTCCAAAATTAATGTTGTTTTCATGTCGTAGATTTTGTTACCGATGGCAAAATATTTTATGCTCGATCGACCGTCCTGAAACTTCCTTCTGCTCTTCTTAAAAATTGTGTATCCATATTTATTTACTTTTACATCAATATTTGTTTTGCATAAAGCAAGCTAACAAAATCTGTATCTTGCTTGGTTCGCATTTGATAGCATTAAAATGGAATTCTCTGTCCTATGCTTCTGTTACTGAGTGGTATATTTCTTAGGTCGCCCATCCAGATACTAACCCTGCCGAATAGGTAATAATTTCAGCTTTCAACTTTTGTTTACAAAGCTGTCAGATGCTCTCAGTGCACGCTTACAGTTGTGGTGGAAAGAAGTTGCATGATCAACATGTCAGCCCAGAAGCCAATGTTTCTCGATTCCCTTTTATTTTCTTCAGTCTCTCTGGGTTCAGTACTTTGCTAGTAACCACATGTCTTCTAAAGGGGCTATTTATCTAAGACTTCTACCATGGCGCTACAATGATAGACAATACCAAAACAATATCGTGTACTGTTAGACCTACATATTACGCAAAGACAACTGTCAACATGTCATCCCAGAAGACAATGTTTTTCACTTCCCATTTATTTTCTTCAATCTTTCTGGGCTCAGTACTTTGCTAGTAACCACATGTCTTCTCAGGCTATTTACCCAAGACTTCTACCATGGCACTACAATGATAGACAATACCAAAACAATATCGTGCACTGTTAGAGCTACATATTACGCAAGGACAACTTGAATCTCCTGGAAGACAACACACAGCTCAGTTGACATTATGGAATAAATCGCTGTGTTACTTCACTACCACACGTAAGCAATGCGTGTCAATTTTTTTTAAAGAGGACAGGAATTTCTTCTTTCTGACAAATGATTAATTAATAGGCCGGTAGCCAGGTTTTTAACCTCAGAAAAGGAGCTGTTTCGTCGTACGAACGTGTGCGGACCTGTGAGCCAAAGGGCCTCTGCTGGTATGACTTCTGGGTGACCCCTTAAATGGTCTTAATGACCCACCAACTTGAAAAAAATTGCCTGGAACGCTGCACGTACCACAGGCAACCCAGTGTACCCTCACGGAGGGTCTAGTTATTTTTCGTTTTCGTTTTCTTTTTCTTTTTATTTTTTTCCGTGTCGGTAAAAGTCTTGCCTATCACTCCCCTGCTAAGTGGTGTCTTTGTGTATAGAGCCTTCTACGCGTATTTTCTTAGGATCGAGAGGGTAGTGGGAAATGCGTAGATTTCTCTGGTAGACACAGTAGAACGATTACCTTAACCGGCAATGGCGTCGAAAGTCATGTAACGCGAATGGCGTTTTAGTGGATCTTTGAACAAAATGTACCCATATGAAGCTAAATAATGGCTAGCGAATTGGATACTGAACAAGACAGGCGGTCGAATGTTAGAAGCGACGAGGAATGGACTTCGACAACAATCTGTCGCCCGTCGAGCCGTAATCAAAGTGAGCTGTCTTCCTAAAATTTTGGTGTGGTGTTTTGTACAACACTCAAACCAAAGGAACAGTTCTCTGGTAACTGAGTATGGGTTCAACAAAGACATCGAAGGAATCCATATAGTGGATCTGTTATCTCAGTTGTCTCGCTATTTGTCAGATTTGTATTTACCTGTTCTCAACTCTGCACAGTCTTCCGGTATAACAATTGGAAATTTCACTAATAAGTCATTGACGTGAATGGCGTTTTAGTGGATCTTTAAACAAAATATACCCTCATGGAGCTCAAGAATGGATCGTCAATTGGATGAGCAAGACAGCGCTGAAAAATAAATATCTGGATTTTAAGAGACGAGTAATGGTCTTCGACAACAATTTCATTTTTCGCCTTTGGATATCAAGTGAGCTTTGTTTCTAATATTTTACTAACTTGGTATTATATAAAACACGGAAATCAAATAGCAATTTTTTTATGGATTTAACCATAGTTACCAACTATCATTTGAAGGAACCGAACGCCTACAAGAATGCATCACAGTGTTTACTCAAGTCGCATCTTAGTTGTCTGACAATTTACATTTACCGGTATTTTGTACTCAATTCTGCAAAGGTATAAAATATTTGGAAATGTGACAGTGAAGAATTATTTGAATGAAAGTTGTTGTCGCTTTTGTGCTTCATCATTTACGGTCTGCGTTCCGAGTCGGAAAGGGTTTTGATGTGAACTGTCAAAAATGTATTCAATTGCATCTCTTGTTTGCACGCACGCAATTGAAATAGGACGGTATTTTTGCCTCTAATAGTAAATATGTTGTTTGTTTCGATTAATTTTTCGCTGGAAAAGGATTTTGCCGAGATATTTCCAGCCTTTGTGCACTTTAATATCATGTTGTGTAATTTTCGAGCTTAACAAATTTGCATACGTGTGTTGAAAT
>NC_090891.1:18627652-18630152 GCF_036669925.1 Montipora capricornis | reverse complement strand
AATAAAGTGAGGCGCCCAGCAAAACATGAATGTGCCCATTACAATGAGAAGAGTCTTCGCCGCCCTCGTTTCTCTTTTAAACTTTTCCGTCTCCTCTCTTTCTTTGGCCGCGTTTTCTTTTGTCACTGTTGCTGTGGTTACTGCTGGTACTGGAACGGCCACTATGGTTTGCAAGGGTTTTTCCTGGAGCTCTCCAAGCCGTGGTGAAATCTTCTGACTTTGTTTCCTTGCTGCGCGTAGTATGTAAAAGTAACAGTAGCCCATGATCAAAAGCGGAGCGAAGAAGCCGAAGGCAAAAATAAACATGGTATAGGATATATTTTGCCCCCAGTCTGCGGTGCAGATGGATTCATTAGTGATGTAGGTGTAACTTGACCAGCCGAATACGGGAAGGAACGCACAAGTGATCGCGTGTATCCAAACGTACGTTACCATACCAAAGGCAACGCGCGGAGTCATTATAAGTGGGTATTGGAGCGGTTTGATAATAGCAACGTATCTGTCTATGGATACAGCAGCTAAGGACAGCATGGAAGCGATACAGAATATGGAGTTCAACATCCCGTTGATCTCGCACCAGATGTCTCCAAAGATCCAGTGGTACGTGATTGACGAAGCCATGGTGAATGGCATTCCAAGGAGAGCCAGCAGGAAGTCTGCCATGGCAAGATTAGCGATGAACACGCTGGTGATGCTTCGAAGACTGTGACACCGATAGATAGCAAGAAGAATCAGAGTGTTTCCAAAGAGAGAGGACAACATAATAATCAAGAGGAAGGCCGCTTGTATGGCGATGGCGACCAGAGAACGAGTGTCTTTGTCAGCCTCTGAAACCATTTTTGCCCTCGTCTCGCAGTTTGAAGTGTTAACACTTAGTATAAACTGGCAAGCAAATACATCGATTTTGTGTCGTGTTGCTACCCCTTGAAGCGAAACCCATTTCCAATATGTTTATTTCTGGTGCTTCTTTGTTGAGGTGTATAAACACAACAAGTTGTTTTGACTCGACAAACTCCGATCCCAGGTTCTCAACCGACCACGACAACGAGGTACTCAGTGTAACTTGTTTTGATTTTATGATCCTCGTTTTCTCTTTCGTTGTGGATAATAGCTGTAAGCTACGTAATTCAAATCGTGAATAAGCGTTTTTCTATTCAATGCTGTAAGTTTATCAGACATAAAATATTCAATATTAATATGCCATGATGGGCCCTCTCAGTATTCTGCACCATGGATACCTTTTCCTTTCTTTGTTTTCGCGTGACGAGTTGTAGATTGTCTCTGTGGCTACCACGACAACATTTCTAAAAGCTCGATGATCGAAACTGTATCCTGCTGGAGCTGTTGGGTCATTCTAAGAACGCCGATGTTCTCCAGCTGTTCTCAGTGAATTGATTTTTTGAAAATATTGCTTTCTTGCCGACTCGAGAAATCTCCGACTACCCAAATCAAAATGATCTGAAAAAAAGAGAAAGAAATGACATTTATTCAATACCTGCGTGATATTTGTAGAGAATGTACACATATTTCTTTCCTTTGACCATTCCGTTAAAGTATTTATGGGAAAATTTTAAGTCAAACGTATCCCTAATTGGCTTGAGGTTTTTTTTAGAAAGATACAAAAAGAAATGTGGTTTGGAGAGGATTTTTTTTCATATTGCGTGTCACTGATGTAGATAGAGGTAATGCGACTTATCTTGGTGATTTAAGTTACAGCAACGTTTAACAATCAAACTCAAATGCCTTTTGGTTTTCTTCTTTTTTCTAACAGCATCCCAGATTGTCAATATTTGTTTTCGCTTATCACATTCCTTCTTATTTTTCAGTTTTAAATTTGTTTATAACTTTTAAGGAAACGCGATTATTTAATATTTATGATATTTTTGATGAAGATGAAAATACGTGACTACGTTCTTTAAAACGCCTTCAGGCTTGTCATCAACTTTTAGCTAATTTCGCAATATCATCGAAAACTTTTTCACTTTTGTTATGAGCATATCATGTTATTATTGAACACGTTGACAGTTCTCGTCCATGGTTAATATTTTAGTTTCGGAACTACGAAAGCAAACAATAGGACTAAAATGTTGTTCTTATATTTGGTAAATTAAATCTTGTCACAAGACAAGGGGCAAAATCGACTCGAAGTCTTGACGAAGACTAGTTTTCTAATGATTCCTTGACTTATCTTCTCTTTAGAAACTAGACTAATGTTCTGATAAATCTCAAGAGTTTCATATCTAAATTTTATCGAGTTATCAGCTGTGGCTTTCACCTGTAAGGCTTTCACGGCAGTCGTCAGCAGGGTGCCACAAGTAATAAGGAGAAATGTAGACTTAATGGAGAATCGGAGATACAGAGTTGACTTGGCCTAATAACCCTAGACCTAAAGAGACGCAGAAGGGCCGAAAGACACACAGGTTGTATCATCGTAAATAACAATGTCTTGCAGAAATAACCGGAAAAGCTGATGACGGGAATTATTCGTGTATCTGGAAAG
>NC_090891.1:18617652-18622652 GCF_036669925.1 Montipora capricornis | reverse complement strand
GATTTTCGCCTGAACGTCCTTAATAGGATTTGGATTGGACAAGCACGCACGCTGTGCCGTTAACCGGTTCATATTTATTCTTGCGTTGCAAGAAATGGAAATGTTTTAGAAGAGGAATAAATAAACAACGGGTCCAAGTCTCAGGGGTGTGCGATATTCCGTACTTGAGTTATTCGGCGAAATTTATTATTCAAATTTGTAGAGTTTAGCATGGAAGCAGCAGTACACCAACATGGCGGCCGGAAACCTGTGGAAACATCTGGAATTTAGTTTGGCCGTCTTTAACACTTTTTTCTGTATAATGAGCTAGCAAACATACGTATAGACACGTCTAACTAATATATTGGCTGTTTAGGCCACAAAAACACGAGGGAAATCGATGTCTTTATGCAACTGGCACGTTTTTCGAAAGCCGTCAACATGTCACGCACTTTGAAAAACTCTGAAATTCAAACTGCTCTATTTTCGAAACGAAGCACGGTACCGAGCTGAAAACATGCAAACAGATACATTTCTAAAACCTCTTTTAACTTATCAATATAAAAACTCAAAAGGCTTTTTAGTTTTGTACTTTATTTTTTGTGACGTCATTTGCAACACCTTTGAAGTATCTGAGCAGTGGTGCCTCAATTTAATGAGCCTCAAAATAACGATCTCCCAGAGAGTAATGAATGAAATTATCGGCCCTATTAATCGTAACAATGATGTATGAAACAGCACCTTGATACATTAAAGCCCCACTTTAAGTGCAAGAAAAACACCGAGAACGGACGTTTTAAGCCATGTGCATCCCTGAGGCTATACGGCCCAAGAGATGTATATGGCTTAAAACTTCCGTATTCATCCAACGTATTTCATTATTGTTCAATAAAAGAAGATCGCATAAACCATTTAAAAAGGAAGATTTGGAAAACAATGTTTGCAAAACAAATTTAAGAGGAAATATTTCCTATTTTTCCACCTTTAATGTTTTGTGCATGCATTAAGACTATTATTATATTGCGACAATGTTCGAAATAAGGGGAAATGAAATGTTTTCCTAATATTTAAATCCGTATTCGTTCGAACGTGTCTTTTCAGAATTTATAATTAGTGTCCTCCTTTGCGAAGGTGTTTTAGGGCGGTGTAATGCTATGTAACAGAACTGAACTTACCAAATGAGCAATTTCTTTCTCAGAATTTTAGTTTCCAAATGAATCAGCACACCAACTTTCGCCGCTGGTCAGATCCTCTTATCCTCCTTTTTAACTGAAATTCTTGGATACTTGGGGAAAATGAACTAGAGATCAGTTTTGAAAATCACTGACGAAATATAAAGCACTCAGCCTTTATTGGTTTATTTGGATTTTATTTTTGTTTTGGATATTTGTATTGTGTTACAAAATAATCATTATTAATGAAAAAAAATACTGCCAAAAAGACTCGAGGTCACCTAAGCTAACCCCTGTTTTTAATCGCAGTTGGAAGGATGACCTGGAGTTAATCGGCCGATGGGAAGTCATTCGAGGGATTTACTTCCCTTACCCGTCTAATATTTCTTGCAAGTGTTGCATTTAAAGAAAAATAAAGCGTGGAGCAACTACAGATACAACCGGTCATTCTCGTTTAATTCAAATGAGTTAATAATACGACTTTGCTTGATTGAGCCTTCCTTAAAACTGTAACACACACCAAGAGTCTAGCGTTAAATATTAAACGGGATACGGATTGAAAAGATCTTATGGCCGGAAGCCAAACGTGGGACAAGACGTTCCTGAAAACGCAAAATTACGATTTTATGTTCGATAATGGCAAAAACAATTTGAAAATCATCATTTACAGCTTGGAATTGAAGTATCAGGGAATAGTTCGTCTGCTTTCTTCGCAAGCCAAGCGAATCGCGAATCAGTCGTTCAATTTATGCGCCTGAGGGCGGCTGATTCACTTGGAGCTAACTTGAAATTCCGTTTACATTTTCCTCACTCAAATGCGAGTTAAATTCTGAGCGAAATGAAATGTTCCAAGTACATTTATATCAATCTTCATTAACAATCAACTATTAAGATACTCTTGTATCCAGTTTAATGTTTGGAAATGTTTCTGAAAGAATTCGAATTTCATTTCGATTTCGATTTCTTTCTGATGCTAGAAAATTGAGAGTAGTTTGGCTTGAACGTTTCAGTTTTATTTGGATTATCGGTCACAGAGGAACTAGTGTTGTCAGCGTCAATTGTAGAGACTTGCGAAATTATATTCACGGTCACCTTATGGCTTATCAACTACTTGTAGCTAAGATTCATACAAAGAAAGCAAATTTTTTTTGGCAAACTAACCATCTACAGAGTTTTAAAGGCGTCTTACCACAAACAATACGCAGCAGTAATCAACCTTGAATATTCCACTGAAACAGCTTGTAACATTCCTGGCTTTCGAAGGATTAAACTTTCAAAGGAATGTAAACTGAAAAAACGAGAACTTGACACTTGGGCATCTCCTTGTCACAACGGTTTTAAGTCTAGTCTCGGTAGGGTGAATTCTCGATAATTTTCCCCGCTGGAACTACTAACCTTTCTCAAGCAATGAATGTCACGAGGCACTTTGCTCTCTGACTGTCAACTTACATTAGGGCTTTCAGTGTTTCAGTTATTGATCTGCCAAATATATTTACATATTTAACTCCTCTGACGTTTCTCAGTTAAATAAAGCTATTTTAATGCTACAATTTAATAGGATTAATACTACTTGTCTTTTTTAGGTTGCTGCCTTTAAACACAACTTGTGATAAAATCACTGTGGGAAAAGATAGAAGGGGGAAAGTCGTTCCACGGTTCGCTATATTTAGGAAAACACACATTATTGTACTAGTGATACGTTAGCCTGAGATCATGCCCTCTCCTTATTATCCTTCCGTCCTTTTCATAAAACATGAAAAAAAAAAAAGCCTGATCGCAGGTTAGGGATACGTGTGCGAGGAAAAGACTTCACTGTAACACGGTCAGCGAAACATGCAGGATGTCCCAGCTGACGGTATTGTTTTCTTTTGACTGACACATCACTGCTCTTCCATTGACCGTCGCTTTCATTCGCCATCACGATGACAAGCATAAGCACAAGCTTTTAATGGAATTTGCCATTCCATCGAGTTAAGAGACGTTTCACAACGGTGCGATTCATGTCATTCGTCTGCAGTTTATTCAGCGCCTTGCCCGCACCGTGCGAAAACACTTGCAGTTGTTTCTTAATAGCTGCAAGGCTAATCGAGCGTCGTCTCAAGCACTTCACATTACACTCTAATCCTAGCACTGGTCAAGCGGTATGTTAATGAACAAGTCATAATATCACAAGCAGAGTGGTTACAAAAATGCAACACACTTAAATTGGTCAGACTAAGTATGTCTGTCTGTTGTTTTGTCGTGTTGTGTACTTCCACTGTAATTATGGGTTACCTGTGGCAGTCACTTTGCTATCTCGATTCTAGCTTCCGACAATTTTGCCTCCTACTGCTCTAGTCATTGAGCTCGGTTAATGCACTTGATTGAAAATCAAGTCATTTCGGTCTTTCCAGAAGCCCTCCTGGGCCTTTCTCAAGATAATCCTTAACTGAATTTTTTTTTTTTTTTTCTTTGGTTTTTGCTTTTACTTTGCGTGATAATCTGTTTATACACCTGTGCTCTTCTGTTTCACCGGATATATCATGATCACGCTATTGAATCGTAGTCATTTACAACGCTTGCAAGAAGGAGACAAACACAACAGTTTTGAGTGTCTCGTGAATTGTAAAAACGTGGTTTCATTGCTGTTTACAAAACTGGTTAGCCGAAGGCTTTAGTCACCATTCAGAAGAGTCTTGTTGAAAGATCGAATATTGGTCGTTTAAAGGGGCAGTGTCACACTATTTCAGTTTAACTTCGAAAGACTAAAATATGTCTTTGCATCAATCAAGACCAAAAAATAATGGTGTAGTAATAACAATTGAAGTGCACTGGAGCTATTCTTTGTTATTTACATCCATGGATGGAGAGGATGGAAAGGGATTGAAACTTGAAAAAAAATGGTCAGTTTTTTCAAGCTTCAGAAGGTGGTGTCCGCAGAAAGTGGCCAAATATTAAATACGAATAGCCCTTTGTGCAATAAATATATTTCATATCTTGTCAGTGGGTTGTCAGGAATGTTGTAAGTGTTAGCTGAAGGGCCCACTGACGTATTTTTTGGGGTGCGTTGCCACGGATGTAATGGTTAAGTAATTTGAGAGAATTTGGCATTATTTTGGTCAGTTTCCAACTTTTGTAAGCCAATGACCCTAAATATGACGTCATCATACCACGCCCATGGTCACGTGACCAATAAAAGAAAACTCTAAATTTGTCTCCGTGCTACGCAATTTGGGTATTTAATCGATGGTTTGATAATTTGTATGCGTTTTTGCATCCAGCCAAGCATAGTTTTCTTTTTATTTTGAAAAATGTTCTTTTTAAAGACATAAACGATCCTGAAATACCCATACTTTTTCAAAAGAGATGATTTTAAAAAATCAATGCTTTGCTATATTCTGTATTTGGGGGTGAAACGTGCCACGTAAAAAAAAAAATTAATTCAATTTAAAACCGCCGGAAATTTAGCTTTTTTCTCAAACCGGAAGACAGCTCGCTTACGCATGCGCAATTGATCTGAAAACGAGCGCGAGGAAGGGCGAGGAAAAACCCTTGATGGAAACAACAGTTTGTGCGGTGACTTTTTCTTGTGAGTGAGTTTTCTTGTCAGCTCATAATATGGTGACGTCAGTTACCGGAAGTACCATTTCACTTCCTTAGCAACGCGTGAAAAATCCGTCTGTGGGCCCTTAAGTATTAATTTAGATTTTTACCCAGTTTTGACCTAAAACCAGCAAATTTAGCTTGACAGTGCCCCTATAACATATATAGGTCAAGAGAATAGATTTAAGTTGCATGAATTGTATATTTGCGACTTGTTATTTATGACAATGTTTGATGGTTGTACAACTTAAAAGTCATTTGATATCA
>NC_090891.1:18600152-18612652 GCF_036669925.1 Montipora capricornis | reverse complement strand
ATAAGAGAGCCTTCTCTTGCTATTATAAATATGTAACAGAAAATTCAGTTCGAAATATTTATTGGTACGTATACAACTATGAAGCCTACAAATCCGGTCGTATTATTGATAATTCAAATATGCGCGTTTGGTTTTTGCTGCATGTAATCTCTTATTGGAAATGTGACTGCAATTAATTCAGTCCTGCTGTATATGTGCTTTTGTGGAGTATGACGCATCCCGGAGGGGGAAATTCGCTTTAATGTTCTCTCTAAATGTGTCCGCCTTTTTGTCGACGAAGCGGATGTGATGAGTCCAGCAAAAAGACTATTTTGAGTTAAAAACAATTCGTCATGGGAAAAGATTAAGGACGTCAGCTGCCTTGTGCATAATAATAATCGGATGTTATTCTACGCGTCGGCAAGGTTATATGAATTATATAGACTCTTCGGAAAAAATATGAAATACTGTATATTTGCTCTCTACTTGGATAAGCAAGACAATACTTAGTTTTTGCAGAACGCGCTAAGTTAAAATAACAGCTCAATGTGATGAAGTGAGCGAAAGTGAGATTGGCTGATGTAAATTGCAATTTTTAATGCACAGTCATTTGACTGTGCGACATAATTGTAAAGTCGATCTCAATCCTCTACTATGACCTGTTACGTACCAATTCTCATTTTCTCAAATTTCTCACGACACAAAGAAAACGGAGTCGGAAACAAAAGAAAATGAAATTGAATTTTTGTTGAATTTAGATTGTATGAAACGTATGTCATATATTTAAACTACGGAATAAATTAACGAGTTCGGTGCAATTCGAATCGAGTTCAAGCCAGGAGTTTTTCAGCTTTGCTTGCAATAGCTTAATTATAAAGTTCGGTGCATATCTATTTTCCATTCTTGAATAATTTATGAAGCTATTAATGCAGGACAAGGTTCGCTGTATACTCGTTCGTCAACATTCTTTTCTCGTGATGTCAAATAACTTATTTTGTCTAAAGGTTCAATGCTTAATTGTCAGGTCTGAATTCCGAGGCGAGTTAAGTTCGGTTTTCCGCCTGTGCTCCCGTTCACGGTTGGATTGTTGAATTTTGGCCATTGGAAGTGTGTAAAATAAATTACTATATAACACTGCAGGTGTTTTTTTCTTAGCAAAACAGTTTCGAGCTAATTCATCAAAGCTTGCGAAATGTGAGGTTGACTTGTACCAGTCATAAGATTGTTTATTATAAGCGAAAAGAGATGTCATGTTAGGTTGACGGTTAAAAGCTGCCAAAAAAATTACCCTTTCACAACAAATTGGAAACTCCTCAATCTTTCGATGCAATATATAGACGTTGAACAGAGGTGATTAATCGTTACGCTTAGATTACACGTTTATAGATTCACATTTTTAGATTCAACAAAACTTTATACGCTACAGCTCAAAGCATTTACACAAACTATTTAAAGAGTTTTTCGTTTGTCCTTGTGCTCGACGGGTCATTCGGCCAAAATCGTGCAAGCTAGAGTCAAGTACTACAGGCAGTAATTACATTATATTGCGGATCGAAAACGACCTAAAGTTTGAATGTACTTTTCTCTGAAGAAAATCGCAGCAGAACGAAATCTTGCCCTTGACTTACCTTGATTTCGTAAGCGATATACTCGATCCTGTGTGTAAAGGGCTTGAAACCTGAACATTACCTAAATAAGAATTGTCGCATGAGACAATGCATTTACGATTGACGGCTAGAAGCAGAGACGTGGAGCCAATCACCGGTCCTATATCTACAGTATTAAATCGAGAAAATTTCCAGTTGGGGGAGGAGGGAATGAACAAAGTAGAACTAGTTTAAAAAATAGGTCATACACAAAGTTGCTAGTGAAGTGAATGCACAGCCCTTAGGTATGTGGTGAAAAACGAGCATAAATTATTTCTCTTTTTTTGGCTTTCTTGTGGATTCGGGAGTCACTCGATATTGATACCATCTAAGTAATGCGAAACATACCCCGGGGTGCGGTAGTTGAAAGTCGACTGTGGTAAAATGGATGTTAGTTCAACCGACGGCAAAAGTGCGGATAAAATATAAACAAGAAGTTTTCGCGAAATTGCCGCCGAAGTAAATTAACAATTTATTTCTGTGAAAATCGATGGAATTTCTTTGTCCATATCGTCTATACAATGTTGCATAATTAAGAAAAATGATTCTATCTTTTGGTGAAAATCAATTTAAGTCATCATGTTTGAGGTAAAACAAGTCGATATCTTTGCCCTACTGCTTAAGTTGTTTAAGCTTTGAACCTGGTGACGTTGTCACTTTCTCTATGATTAGCTTAAATCCCTCGGCAAATATTATTTAGATATTTGCTTTAATCGCAAAACAGTTTTTCAGCAAAGTTACGTAGGTACAAGCCGAGCGAAACAAATTTAGAAAGAAAATTTGAATATCATGTTTCTAGTTCAAACGGGTTTTATCCTTCTTTGAGCTTAAAAGCTTCTATCTCTTATTATTATTAATCGAAATAATCGTTTCGCACTTTGCGAAGATGAACAGAAGTGAGAGCATTATTAATCAGCAGCCGTACTTTATTTTAGGTTTCTTCAGTCACAATATGAATGGCAATTTTTTTTTTCACCCATCCAAGCTTCTTCTTACCTGTATGATAAACAAAGATTTTTCAGTGTATGATTAAAAGATTGAATTTCTCCATGGGAAATGTTTGCGAACACCTGTCTTCCAATCAAGCTTTGACAGCATTAAAAAATTCACCTAAAACTGTGTTGTAGTGTGTATTCTACACAGGAACAACATTTCAAACAGAAAAAATGGTACAATCATTCGATAGATCTAGATCTATTGGTGGAAACACGAGCGCGATCCTTGTTGAAATTGTAAACCATCTTCGTCCCCAGACGCATTTAGTTTCTTCATTAGAAACAAGATTTAAAACCTCTGGTAGTTCGGAATATAATTTATGCGCATTCACAGTAAGGGTCCACTTTTGCGTCGACGGCCACCGGTGTTTCAAATTTCTTAGGCTACGCGGAAGAACCGGAAGTCCGTGATGGACTTCCTGGATGGTATTTATTATCCTTGTGACTTCTTCGAATTACCACTCAATACCCTTTTCACCGTTAGTTTTTCTCATTTGCATTACAATGTAATCTAACGTGGGTGCGAGGCAATTTCGGGTTAAAACTACAAAATAGCCCGAAATTGCCTCACATTCATGCTAGATGACATTGTAATGCAAATGAGAAAAACTAACCGTGAAGAGGGCTATTCACAGGCGCCCCAATCTCAGTGTGAGCACGGCCGACAAAAATATCAGGATTTGTATGGGGATCCCGATAAAAAGCTTAAGAAGATAATTATATGAAAAAAATCTCAATTAAAAAGCCTGAACGTATTACTATTGTGGATAGCTTCCTTCCTGTGTGGCTATGTTCCATATCCGACGCGATTTGAGCCATATATCCACGAGTTTTGGTGAAAATCTTTATGCAAATTTGTCATTCTTGGGTAACCGGAAGTTCGATCTAATTAGCCAATCAGGATGGATAATCGCAACACAGCTTAGAAAGCTGTGACTTCCTGTTCGCTGGGTTGTGCGCCGCCATTGCTTTTTGTGGCACCTTCGTGTCTGAGCACCTTCCGCTGCAATTTAGAGGCAAGAAACTGAAGAATTAAAGTGCCCCCTAACTCAAAATATTTTTTCGAGACGCATTGCGGCCATTTTTTCCTTTTTCTAACAAATCCTGCCTTTTTATAGGCTTCGAAAGTTGCAAAAATCCAAACATCTTGTGTTCACGACCGAGTCAGAGGGGGAGTGGGTTTTTTCCTGATTTGACGTCACAATCTGCTTTGCATGCATTTTTACAAAGAATTAATGGAATGTAAATCAGTTTGTGACGTCAACTCAGGAATAGACCTACTCCCCTTCTGACTCGGTCGTGAACAAAAGATGCTTGGATTTTTGCAACTTTCGAAGCCTATAAAATGGCAGGATTTGTTAGAAAAATGATAAAATGGCCGCAATGCGTTTCGAACAGGTGCAAAGGTTCATTTTAGCGAAAAAAATATTTTGGGGTTACGGGTACTTTAAAGAAATGGCGTTCTTCGAAGATGAAGCAAAAGATTTTGAACAAGTACACATTGGTGAAATTAATTGTGCATCGCCTTTCACTCACCAAGCATAGACTTTAATACATGTCGAAATGGAATCGACAAACACATGGTGAGAAGACAGTCTCTGTCGATCCCCTAAGCTCACGGGGGATTAATAAATTCCATTTGGAAGGTGACTTCATTTGGAGAGTGACATCGAAGCTATCAAAGTATGATCAATGTTTATCAAAGCTATCACGAAGTTTTGCAAGCTATGAATCATCAATGCCATATGAATCCAACTTGAACAACATCAGGGACATGAAAAACAGTGAGGCAACCAAGCAACCCATGCTTCCAGACACTAGTACTTGTGTGGCGGACCATTATGACGAACTGTCGAAAGACTCGGTCATTGATTATGTAAGGAAAACTGATGAGAAATCCGTACCAAACTCCTGCGATAGAGCAAGGGCTGAGGCCGTTCGCAAACACAAATCTCTGAAAATATTGAAGCAGCAAGGAAATATGAAAAGCAAACGTTTCACAAGGGTAAAGCTTCCAATCCAGAACATGTCAGAGAACTAAACAGAAAAGCATAGAACCATTTAAGGAAAGCTATGCAGAGCTCAAGGCTAAACCAAACTGAAATTTGTCAAGGTCAAGACTCTATTAGACATTCCATGTGAAAAGTGATTCAGTTTTTTCGTGATAAGATAACACATGGCCCTGAATATATATGCACTCGCTGTGATCCGTTAATATGGTTCAGATCATGTCTCTAAGTGTAACAGTATCAAATATAGTGATAAATATTTGCAAGGTTTGTTGGAGGAATGTATAACTGGCACAAAAAGTGTTAATAATACTGAATGGATCTGCTCTACTTGCCTAACCTGATGACATTAACAATATTACCTGGCAAAAAAAAATCAGTCGTTATTCAAAATTACCCTCTTAAGTTCTTCATGCAGATTTTCGTAGCGAACGCATCCACAAGGTACAAGCGAGACAGAAAATACCATTTTGCTGTTTTTGCGCCATTCGTGGGATTTGGTCTGCTGTGCTCGCCTAAATAGGGCACGCTTAATATTGCTTCCACAAAAGGATTAATCCTGAACACAACAATTTCTTGGACCATGCAATCGAGTTCTCCCTGGCCCATTTCAACAGGGTGTAATAGGAATTAATGGCTGCGACAAGCACTTCAGCAAAAAGGTTGGTTCAAAATATTACCCTTTTACCCTTTACTCTTTACCCTTCACCCTTGGAAAAGTGCAAATTTATGGGGGCTTATTACATTTTTTCAAAGAAACAGATCAATATTGTGAAATTAAAGCAACAGGGTGTCTCTTCTGAAGTGTTTGTCACTGAAATTGACGTAAAATGTAATTTAACCCAAAAAATAAATGCAAATCAGGGAGAAGTGCTAAAATAGTGACCGCGCTCCTGGTGGGGGACTGGAAACCAGCACATTTCAAAGGCCTTTTTCTCAAAAACTAGCCGTACGATTTCCACAACGAGAAAAAGTAATCGTGTATAGAAATAAATAGTTACGTAAATCTATCAGGCAGGTTTTTATTGCTAGTTTCCCCGTTAAAATTTTTGCAGTTAGGGTTATATTGGTATCGTTTGCGAACATTCTCGGGGAAGCCTCCCAGAGGTAGTTAGGAAGATAAATTAACATACATTGAAATAAGCAAGGGACAAAATGGCAGCCTTGCGGAACCTTGCAGCTAATAGTGCGAGGAGTTGACAATCTTCCATTTACATTACATCTTTGGGTCCGATTGCTTAGGTACGATTGAAACCAAGTGATAGTTGCCTGGTCGGCCCTAAAGTATGACATCTTGCGTAAAATATCATAAGGATCGATAGAGTCGAATGCCTTTCTAAGGTCAATGAAAACGACGTCATTCAGGAAGCCATTGTCGATTTTAACAGACCAGCTACTATGTAAGGAACGGAACCCTGGCTGGCAACTTGATAGCAGTTTATTATCATTTAGGTAATGATAAAGTTGGTCAAAGACAAGTTTTTCAAGAACTTTCGAGACTGCTGGGATAACGGAGATGGGGCGATAATTATTTATGTCCCTTTTTAAAGATCGGTGCCATCCTAACCAATTTCTAACCATTCACTTGGTTAGTGAGGGTGCAACAATACTGGCTGCCATTTTTAATACCTTGCTAGGGACCTTGCCAAGGCCAGCGGCTTCCTTTTCATCGATTTTTTTCAATAGGTCGAGAACAATGTCGTCACTCGGAGTTTTTAAAGAAAAGGAATTATCAGAGGGCGACAAGAATGATTCAGCGTCAACTTCTCCAACCAGAATATCTCGAGTTAGCATTTTGAAGTGCACATTGAAAGCTTCCGCCATATCATCGGCGTTATTTGTATAGTTCTATTATCAGCTTGGATTTCAAAATATTGGACGATTTACAACTATTCCGGCTGAAAAAGTGAGCGTTAATAATAATAATAATAATAATGATATTATTATTATTATTATTATTATCTAAGTGTCAATGGATTTAGCAAAAGAGCACATATGAACGTTAAGAGAGAACACTAACGGGGACACGCCCGTCGTAATGCCATATCTAGTTTTCTATTGCACCTCACGCTGAACCAACTCTGCGCGGCGAGGAACCTTTATAGACCTTTATACCTTCGAAGATCGGGCGTCTAGCGCACAAAATGTTATCCATAAAATCAAACATCCTGTCGGCCAACGCCTTTATGCTGCCTTCAACCTTACGCCAACACCCGATTTCGTTAAGGCCTGGGGACGCAAACAGCTATTGTGCAGTGTTGACAATTTCTCGCGTACCCCGCTGGAGACTAATGATTCCATTTATTTCTCTCTTAACGTTCATATATATAGGATAGTCGTTTTGCTGTTGTCTCGACTTAAACACACCATAAGGTAATTTTTTTGCGCTCTATTTGTAATCGTAAAATTTCGAAGTGATGGCGGTAGAGCTTTCCCTACACAGCCCATTGTAAATATGAAAAAATAAAAGGGAAAAAACAGCTGTCCATAGCTGCTAATTGACCAGGTGAAATGGTTGTGCGCATGCGTGATGGCCACACCGGGTTGGTGTTATGTCACCTTTCTTTTTTTTTTTTTTTTTCACCATAACAAACCATTTTGTGCGATTCCGACTGATCTTAAAAAAGGACTGGATTTTTCACCCTATTAAAAACTGGAGTAGACTTCCTCAGAGGAGGAATGAATAGTATCCCAGACGTCTTTTCGGTATCTCGTTCCAACCGGAATAGCAAAATGACTCGCTCTGTTGATGAAATACACGATCTTCTTCTTGATTATTTCGTAGGTTTTGTCGATTATAGTGGCAAGTGATTTGTGACTGTCAATACTTCATCACTTCGTCTTTAATTTCTGATATTTATTCGTCAAGACCCACGCAAGAATATTCTTATTGTGATTATTCAAAATGTAGTTGTTTCACAATGTGATTACTGACCCGAAGAGAGGTCACGAATAATTGATCACGGACAATTGATCCCAACAGTCTTAATATCCGCGAAGAAACGTATTTGATTTCAGTTTATTATTTAGAGTCATTTCCGTTATTTTTCCGTTACTCTTAGTATTTGAATTCAAATTCGTTGTAACTGCCCTTTTTTTATCACATTTTTTCCAGTATTACGTCAACATCTATTTACTATTCATACCTCATTAATATTCATTAGCCCTCTTGCGTATTATATAAGCATGAGTTAATTATTCATAGTTGTCAGTTTTGCCTAACTTTGGTTGGAACCGTGTCAAGATGACCGAACCGGAGCGTCCGTCTGACGTGAACGTCCCGTCGAGCGCTCAGCGAGTTTTGCAACCCCTTCAAGGTTCTGTTCAGCAAACCACTCCGCCGTCTTCGTCTTTATCTCAGGCTGGTGCCGGGACAACATCGGGAACAACTGCGAGCGGCGAAAATGTGCTCCAGAGTTCTTCACTGGGAAACGCCGCGGGGACGAATGTGCCGGATAATTCGGCGGTGAGCCTTGAGGTATATGTCCGCTGCAATGTTTTCCTTTTAGTTTCGTATTTTATAGCTGGGGTTCGTCGGTATTTTTTTTTTGGTTGCATCACGTTGCATTTTCTTGTTTATGTTTCCTTCCGGTTTCTCGGGAGCCGGTCTTAATTTTCGTGCTTCGAGCACGTGATTGTTAACTTATTCCTTTGGACTCGCCGCGGTTCGGTTCCTCAAATGTTGGGGGATAGGTTGTTGTTTTATATTGTGTTTTTTCTGCTGTTGCTCTCGTTTATTCTTATGAATTAGGGTTTGCAATATTTGGGAGCTGTTTCTTATTTTTTGTTCGGGACGGGAAAAATTAGCTATGCCATTGACACCCTTTTTTTCTTACTTGTCCCTTGGGAAGGGCGCGGGGCGTGTGGTCTCGGCCAGGGTTTGTTTCTGTTCTGAGCCACGAGGTGGCGTCAAAGGGAATAATAATGGAGAATTATTAAAAAAAATGGTTAGGAGCGATTGTGCAGCATGTCTGCTCTGAGCCACGAGGTGGCGTAATAAAGGAAAAAACGGTCGAGGACCGATTGGGCAGCGTGTTTGCTCTGAGCCACGAGGTGGCGTGAAAGAAAGAAAAAAAAGGAAGGAAAATGGTCGAGGACCGATTGAGCAGTGTGTCTGCTTTGAGCCACGAGGTGGCATGGAAAAAAAAAAAAAAAGGGAAGAAAATGGTCGAGGACCATTTGAGCAGTGGGTATGCTCTGAGCCACGAGGTGGCGCGATAGAAAGTAATGAAAAAAAACAAAAAAAACAAAAGAAAACGGTCGAGGACCGATGAACAGGGCGTCTGGTCTGTTCGCGGAAATAGAAGGCGTTAGATCCATTTCAACCAGACCTCGTGGAGGAGAGGAGGTTATTTCGCTAGGTCACTTGGTGGCCGTGTGCTTTATTTTACGGGTTGTGAGAACTGATGCGAAGGTTCGTTGTAATTTTATGTTGGGAATTTGGAATTGCATCAGGGTATGAAATAATAAATTTAAAGGAAGAGGATATGTGATTTCGAAGGAGACAGTCACAGTGTAAAGTAGGGACTGGCTTAAGGATATCAAGGAGTTATATGGCGTTTTCTCCTTTTGTTAGGTTCCGAACACAACGGTCAGTTCACTCAAGAAGGAGTTGGATGAGTGGAAGAAGAAAATCGATTCATCGGCAATCGAGTGCGCGCTGTCTACTCTCCAAATGGTGATCTCGCGCCCAGCTGCTCTTTTTGATCCATATGCGGCGATCGCCGCCCTGGATGAAGTGGTTAATGTCACCAAGGAAAGAAAGGATGAAAGAGCTTTACGATTTGAAGTAGTGCTGAGGCAGTGCCGTCCTTTATTAGGCAACCCGTGCCTTCAACAGGTGTTAATAAAGTTGGTGGCGTCTAAGGATGAGGCCGAGGTGGCAAAGGTTATTTCCAAGGCAACTAAGCCGCACGCGGCAGTAAGTCAACCTTCGTTCACTGGACGGACGCGTAGGCCTCCAGCTCCATACCAAAGGCGTGGCTCCAATTACAGCCCCAGGCCGCCGTCGGCGAGAAAGTGCTGGGTGTGTGGATAGGCGGGTCATATTTCTCGCTCTTGCCCAGATAAACGTTATGATTGTGAAATCATTGGAAGTTTTCCTGTTCTGGAATGGAAATCGGGATTGTCTTGATATTTGTATTGACAATAATAAAGTGTAAAGACACTATTAAATATGTGATGTTTTATTTTTTTCCTTTAGTCTGTGGTCTCGAGGTTGGGAGAATGACCCCACAAGCGTTTTGCCTTTAGGCATGCCCTTGAGCCCGATTACTCGGGCTACGGTGGTCATTTCCTCCGAACTCGGATTTGCAGTCTCCATTTAAGTACGTCCTTTTGATTCTCTTTTTTTTTTTTTTTTTTGGTGTTTTGGTTCTAGCCTAAGTCAAAACGCCTCAAGGGAGATACGATGACCTTTATGCCGTTAGAGGCGGAGGAAAGAAGCAAGCATGGCAAAATCCGATGGTTGTCTTGGGAGGGTAATCCGAGTTCGGAGAAAATGACTTCAGAAGACGCTTGTTTAACCCATGTTCAAGGCATTGTTGCGGGGGAAACTCCCATCTTACGGGATCTGTTGTTTCGTGATCCGGACTCCTTTCGTTCGGGTCAACTTCGTACTCGAATTGAACTCTGGGAAAAAATTTTGGCCGGGTACGAACCTGCGAAGGATGTCTTGGAATGGTTGGAGCATGGGGTGGATGTCAAGAAGTTCATGAAGCCCTTTAAGGGAGCTTTTATGGGCATAAAGTATGAGAGTGCGGAACCCCCTACTATGATTTTCAAGAATCACTACTCCTGCAAACAGTTTTCGAAGTTTGTTACGGAAACAATTTTACAGCGTATTGAAACAGGGGCGATCCGTGTTTGGGGTAAAGTGGCTGAAGTGCCGCCGCCCCATCTCGTCCTTCCTATGACGATTGAACCGCAAAAGCCAAGGTTATGCATTGATGCCCGGTTTTTAAATTTGTGGATGGCAGACACTCCCTTTTCACTGGAAACGCTGGTTGGGGTGCCTCGCTTCGTGTATCCCAACTCCTACATGAGTAAGATTGATGACAAGTCTGGTTATGACCATATTTTGCTTTCTACTAGTTCTCAGCAGTTTTTTGGTATTGAGTGGCTGGGGTGGTGGCTCGTTGGAGTTACGCTTCCTTTTGGTTGGAAAAATTCTCCGTTTGTTTACCAGACTGTGGGTTTGGGTCCGACAAATTTTTTCAGGGGTTTGGGGGTCGCATGTTCTCTGTATATTGATGACCGTTTGAATGGGGAACTGTTTGCTGTGAAGGGGTTTTGGTCACGCCCATTGTCGGAGAGGACGTCGGAATACAGCTATCAATCTGCGGTGGCGGCTTTGTATATAGTCTGTTCGGTTCTTGTAAACCTCGGTTATTTTTTGGGCCTCTCCAAATGTGTTCTTGGGCCTGTAACTAGGATTTGTTATTTAGGCATGATAGTGGATTCTGTAGCCCAGGCCTTTTGCATTCCTGAAGATAAGAAGATGAAGTTTGCTCAGCTACGCGAGCAGATACTTTTGCGTGAATCTACTATCCACTTGAAGTCTTTGCAGAGGCTAATGGGGAAGTGCAATTCATTCTCCTTGGCTTTCCCAGCGACTAAATTTTACATCAGAGAAATGGCGGCGTCAATCTCGCAGGCTTCCGGAGGTGGTGAGGTGAATTTCTCTCCGAATCTGAGAGAGGAAATTATGTTTTGGAGGTTCCTTGATAGTTGGGAAAAGGCGATTCGGTGGAGGAGTGAACGGCACGTAGCTATCTCCTTGACGTCAGATTCTTCGTCCTTCCGTTGGGGAGTTGGAATTCACCTTCCTTCTGGGACAATTTCGGTTGGTTAACACTGGGAAGAAACTGTACGAAATTAGCATATTTGTGTGAAGGAGATGTGGGCCGTCCTCAAGGGATTACAGTCACTTCCTGAAAGCGTTTCTGATTGCAGGATTGATGCTCAGGTAGACAGCATGGTTGTTCTCCACGCTTGGTCCGGCCGTGGGCCACGCTCTAGGAAGTTAACTCAGATCTCGCAATTGATTTTCCAGTTCTTGGTGGATAGGAACATGTCCCTAGAAATGTCTTTTGTTCCTTCTCACTTGAACGAGGCAGATTGGTTTTCCAGAAGATTGTCTCGCTCCGATGCCATGCTTTCTCCGAGGTCTTGGGAAATCGTCCAGCGTAGTTTTGGTGGAATTAATGGCCATGATCTTGATTTGATGTCGTTGGATTCCAACGTTCAACGTGACTGGAGTGGAAACCCGTTAAAACACTTTACGCCCTACCCTACGCCAGGATCATCGGGTGTTAATGTTTTTAACCAAGACCTCTCTGTGTGTGATGGTGACCGCGTCAACGCCTACGTTTTCCCGCCATTTGCATTGATTGGTCCTCTTTTGCGTTTCCTCATATCGGTAGATGCGGTTGTTACGGTGGTGGTACCATTGATGTCCCCATTACCCGGGTGGTGGCCGTTGTTAAATGCGGTGTCCAGCAACAATGTTTTGGTGGCCGAGAAGGGATCACTGGATGCGCTTCTTCTTCCGTCGAAGGATGGATTTAGACCTGGATCCTCTCCATATAGCCTCTGGGCATTTAGGATGGGAAAGAGCATGTCGTAACAACTTAACAGGAGGAACTATTTTCTCTTTTTTTTTTTCTCTTTCAGTCTTTGCCGTTGGTGCCCAGACTTTTTCAGCCATCGGTGTCATGTCCGGCTTGTTCCAAGCCCAACGACTTTGATTTCCGTTATTGCCAGAGATGTGGTTACCAGCGTCAGACGAGATCATATAAAACTTTGAAGAGCCTCAAGGCCCCTGTCGATTTGTGTTCTATAAGGGAGCGGAAGAAAGTTTTGGTTGCTAA
>NC_090891.1:18572652-18587652 GCF_036669925.1 Montipora capricornis | reverse complement strand
TTCAAATCGCCAAAACTCTCTATTATCGATTCAAAATTCAACAAAAGCTACAAGTAGTAAATAGTTCTCAGAAACTACAAAAGTTCGTTGATTCTACTCTCGAACTGAACAAAAAACTATCAAAAACGAAATCAAAAAACCCTTGTGATCCCTTCTGGAGAGAACAGACACACAGCCGAGACTGTTCTGTGCCTGCCTCATACGGCCCGAAAAAAAGTACCGTAGTACAAGGGTACTTGACCATAGCTCTTGGCCGAGAAACTAATCCTAACATAAAGGCCGAGAAGCGATCAGGATACTGGATATTTAGGTAAAAAAGTTGTAGGGATACGGGATATTTGGGGGGGGGGAGGGTGGGGGCAGTGGAAGTGAGGAGATACGGCATATTTTTTAAAGTAGGAATGCATTGCGTATGTGTGGTAGTGCACTAAGTTGACAGTGTTTTTTCCATAACTGCGTTTTGTTTTCCAGGAGATTCAAGTTGTCCTTGCGTAATATGTAGCTCTAATTGTAAACGACATTGTTTAGGTATCGTAAATCATTACAGATGCCATGGTAGATGTCTTTGCTAAATCCCCCCTGAGAAGACATGTGGTTCAGTAAAATACTAAACACAGAACGATTGAAGAAAATAAAAGGAAATCGAGAAACATTTGGCTTCAAGGCTGACATGTTGAGCATTCACAACTTCCTTTTCACCACAAACTTAAGCGTGTATTATGAGCTTCTGACCGCTTTCCGAATCCAAGACAAAAGTTCACTGAAGTTATTCCCTATCCGACGGGGTTAGTATCTGGATGGGTGACGTTGAAATGTGCGACTTGCTGTCAGGAACATATAGACCATTCCGGAATTGCGAAGGGAACTGGGACGAGTTTCAAATTTGAACCAATCGTTAAATTGACACCATCACATGAAAGATAACATTATGATTGGCCATCTGTCCAAGTTTGATGCCTTAAAGCCGAAGAGAGACGAAGTTACGGACTTAGAAACATTATTAAAATCCATCCAATTAACTCTTAAAGTTTCTTACGATTTCTGTAATATTCATAAAAATATGCAAACAAAGTGATTTTCACCTCTAATATTTCCAAATAGTAGGGCCAAGACAGGATTTTCCAGTTGTCCAAAATCTGATAAAACTTTTTTAAGAGTTTATATGGTTTTAGTACCCTGGCTGCCAGACAGGTTTTCAATTGCTGCCAGAGGTTTTGCTCTCTCAGAACGACCGAATAGGCGAGGAAAAACCTCTGGTACAGGCCGTTGAGTTCTTTGAGAAGGCCGTTCCAATAGACCGTATTCATAAAGGGCGTTCAAGAAATTATTCTTTTGTCTTTGTGCTAATCATCCTAACTAGCCTCACTTTGGAAAAAAAAAATTCTTTTGAATTTTGCTCGTGTTTACGAGGATATTTAGGATGATTAGCAAAAAGACAAAATAATGATTACTTCGCCGACATTTATGAGTACGGTCTATGGGATACCGTGTCTTATCACCCACCGATTAATTTCTGCGGGCTGTCATTGGATAAAACCGATCACGTGATACAAATTGCACGATGGTTATCAGAGGATATCCGTCGTCCGATTTGATATCCGTCGTCTAATTTAATTTCTACGAAAGAAAAACCAGGAAACGAGCAAACGTTCAAGCTAAACTTTTGATTGATCATGGAAAACGAAAAAAATTCGTTTTGCAGAAGCCAGTGATGGAGAAATGACCAAGCTGGTTTACGATGCCGTACCAGGCAACACGAAAACGTCGGCTAGTTTTAAAATGATGAATGGGAAATCGGGGATCTCTAAAATAGGGAATCTCTAAAAGGGGGAATTACTAAAATGGGGACTCTCCAAAATGGGGAATCTCCTAGACCGGGAAAATTACGAGAGATCTGATGTGTTAATTTTAATCACAAGCTCTGTTTTAACAGTGCAATTGTTGAACCGCTGGTATAATTCGCACAGAAATGCCGGCTATTAAAATAACAACGAAACAGTGCTTCTCTCGTAAAGCTACGGACGAAACATACATATGAAGGAAACATACAATAGAAACGTTATAAAGCTGGAACGGTTTACTTTTTGCCAAAATACCGTATGAAAACAGACAAGTTACTGGCTTTAAATTCAGAAAACCTTGCTCATTACATTTTGAAAAAACGTACAACGCGAGAGGAGTAGAGAAGCGAGTCCTTCTATTAAAGCACCTTTGCCAATTCAACATTACGGTCGAGCAAAAGAAGAAGCAAAATAATCTTATTTTCGACATTTGGTTGCACTGCGGGATATCAGTCGTGAGCGGCATTTAAGAACGCACCATAATAGGGCCTTTTATACGAGAGAAAATAAGCCGCGGCTAACTCTGGCCGCGGCTTACGTAAGCCGCGAAAGGAACTATTTATACGAGTATAAACTCCCCGGCCAGGATAAGCCGCGGCTTGACAAAAGCCGTGAACGTAGATTTTGTACCATTTATACGAGGTGTTCGCGGCTTACGTAAGCCGCGGCCAGAGTTAGCCGCGGCTTATTTTCTCTCGTATAAACGGCCCTATAATATTCGAGCATCATCGCGGCTTACTCTGGCCGCGGCGTACATAATACGCGGAAGGAACTATTTATACGAGTGTAAACTCCCATGCCAGGATAAGCCGAGGCTTGAGAAATCCGTGAACGTAGATTTTGTACCATTTATACGGGGTGTTCGCGTCTTATGTAAGCCGCGGCTTATTTTCTCTCGTATAAACGGCTCTAATGTTTCTGTTCTGTAAATCCTTTAAAATCTTGGCCTCCTTGGTGAACATTGCCATAAAATCCTGAGCTGTACTTAACAGCTTTTTTACAATTACATTTTCTGCAGGCTTTCTTTCAGCTTGAAACACTGTTTCAAAGGTCCTTTGACCATCACTTCTTGGCCGACGAGGTCCCAGTTTTACCGAAACTTCAGCAAACCAGCCAATCCGTCCAGCCTTTTCCTTTTACTGGCAAAAGCCAAGGGAAACTTAATCTCAACCATGATCATTTAACATCAACTCGGCTGAGAAAAGACAAAACATTGCCTGTCGCGAAAATATATTTTTTATGGTTTCCTGCTATCGCGAACATCTTTGGGAGAATTTAATATTTCTTTGATTGGTTTTTCATGCTTTTCGTCATCCACTGCTCAGATTTCCCCGTTATGTGTTTGTATGCGAGTGAACGGTGAGGTATCCATCGAATTGAGTACCACGCAATTAAAAGTATTAAGGAAATGACTCGATAAGTTAACTTTGTAACACGAGGATGCTTTGGATTCTACATATTCTCATTACTGTTGAATTTAATTGTACACCACTGTTGCATGAATCGGCCCAATTGCGATGGCTTTTTTGTATGCGTCCGAGAAAAGTAAACACCGTCATGTCTTAACACCATTTCTACTTGCAGACAGCCAATTGAATTATTTGTTGCCCTACCTCGTAAGATGCCTGCGGATCGTGGGTGTAAAAGTCAACTAGTTTAACACAGCAAAAAGGGAGCGGTGTTCATTGCAAAGAATTATAAATTGCTACCTTGCAAGGCCGATCTGTTAGCTCGCGAAGGCCGACTAATATGAATCCCTTGAAACGTAAAGGGACGCTAGGAAATATCGTTTTTTTGTTGACACTGAATTTTTTTCGAGTTGAAGCGAAATTGCCACCGATGTTGGCTTGTAAACACTCCGCAAAGCCCCCTCTTTCATTATACGGCTAGCGGTAGAGAAAGAAAGCCAAGCGAGCCGATCGCTAAAGTCTAAGGCTTCTTCAAAACCTTCACTGGCGCGTCGTTTTATGGATACATATATTAAATAAATATACTGTATGTGAGACTTGCGATCGCAGTAAGAAGTTGCCAGCTGCTGATAGATTTCCACACTACTGTTGCATGACATGACAACCTGTCAACATTTCCTCCAATTACTGTAAAGTGAAAATCGAGCGTTTGTTGATTACGTCAACCGCAATCGCGCCATGCACATAACGAAAGCTGGCTTTTTGTGGTAGTGCACTGTAAGTGCACACTATGTCACCGGGTTGTATGAGCGTAAGAGTGTAAGAGCGTAAGTCCGTGGTGACAATAGGCCCGCAGCGCGTGCATAACTCACGAACACAAACAGGTGTAATGAAAGCGTGCTTGAGTTTGGACAAAATGAGATCCAAAAATTGGCAAGAATTTGTCACGCTGATTAATAATAAAGCCGCTGCTATTTCCAAAACGATGGAATTACCTAATGATAAATAACCTAATCTAGGAGAGTAAATTTTGGATTTTGCAGAAACGATGGTCAACCTCAAGAAATGGGCGATTGTGATCTTTGTGTGAATTCGCACATTTCTTGCCAAACTTTAAAACACTTGAAAGAGAAAAAAACCAAACTAAAGAAACAAAAACCCGGTGGCTTGCCATCATTTTGACACAGATGTATCCTTTGTTTTGCGAGTAAACATGCAAGGTAACATGAAAACGGCGCCCGCTGAATTCGATGTCACTTTCGATTTTGCGATTTACTTGAGCAGCCGAAAGTACGATAGAAAAATTGAACGTAGCAAAAATCAAAAATCTCCCAAAATGTTTTTCGCCGATGGTAATTTTGTATATTTGCGGTTCAAGATTTATGTCATTTTCACGTCGCAAATGTTGTTGCTAAGGCAAAAATTATATTTCATTCTCGATCGACACTTCCTGAAAACTTGCTTCTGCTCTTTCTAATGTTTATTTACTTTTTCATCAATATTTGTTTTGTATAACGCAGGCTAACAAAATCTGTACCTTACTTAGTTCGCATCTTTGAGCGTTAAAATAGAATTTTCGATGCTGTTTCTAACACGGCAAGTCGTACATTTTGAGGTCACCCATCCAGATACTAAACCCGCTGGATAGCGCATAACTTAGTGCAAATATGTCGAGGCAAGGTGTCAAAAGCTCAGACACGCTTAGACAGGGGACTTGAAAATGATTAACATGTCACCCTAGAAGCCAATGTATCTCGATTCCCTATCTTTCTGGGTTTAGTATTTTACTAGTAACCACATGTAACCAAGGCAGCTAGGGTTACCCTAGAGTTAGGGTAACCCTAGCAATCAGATAGGGTTACCGTAGCGCCAGGGTAACCCTAGCTGCCTTGTAAACACGTCGATGCAAAAAAAGAGGAAATGTGTGAGTGCTAGGGTAACCCTTCCTCCTTATAAACAGGGCCGAAGAGAGAAAAAACCTCTGGTTTGTGTGCGAGTGAACAGTCATGAACGGTGAGGTATCCATCAAATTGAGTACCACACAATTAAAAGTATTAAGGAAATGACTCGATAAGTTAACTTTGTAACACGAGGATGCTTTGGATTTTACATATTCTCATTACTGTTGAATTTAATTGTACACTACCGTTCCATGAATCGGTCCAATTGCGATGGCTTTTTTGTATGCGTCCGAGAAAAGTAAACACCGTCATGTTTTAACACCATTTCTATTTGCAGACAGCCAATTAAATTATTTGTTGCCCTACCTCGTAAGATGCCTGTGGATCGTGGGTCCAAAAGTCAACTAGTTTAACACAGCAAAAAGGGAGCGGTGTTCATTGCAAAGAATTATAAATTGCTACTTCGCAAGGCCGATCTGTTAGCTCGCGAAGGCCGACTAATATGAATCCCTTGAAACGTAAAGGGACGCTAGGAAATATCGTTTTTTTGTTGACACTGAATTTCTTTCGAATTGAAGCGAAATTGCCACCGATGTTGGCTTGTAAACACTCCGCAAAGCCCCCTCTTTCATTATACGGCTAGCGGTAGAGAAAGAAAGCCAAGCGAGCCGATCGCTAAAGTCTAAGGCTTCTTCAAAACCTTCACTGGCGCGTCGTTTTATGGATACATATATTAAATAAATATACTGTATGTGAGACTTGCGATCGCAGTAAGAAGTTGCCAGCTGCTGATAGATTTCCACATTACTGTTGCATGACATGACAACCTGTCAACATTTTCTCCAATTACTGTAAAGTGAAAATCGAGCGTTTGTTGATTACGTCAACCGCAATCGCGCCATGCACATAACGAAAGCTGGCTT
Source organism: Montipora capricornis (assembly GCF_036669925.1). NCBI lineage: Eukaryota > Metazoa > Cnidaria > Anthozoa > Scleractinia > Acroporidae > Montipora > Montipora capricornis. The sequence continues at coordinate 18,581,578 of NC_090891.1, read as the reverse complement.
TTTGTGGTAGTGCACTGTAAGTGCACACTATGTCACCGGGTTGTATGAGCGTAAGAGTGTAAGAGCGTAAGTCCGTGGTGACAATAGGCCCGCAGCGCGTGCATAACTCACGAACACAAACAGGTGTAATGAAAGCGTGCTTGAGTTTGGACAAAATGAGCTCCAAAATTGGCAAGAATTTGTGACGCTGATGAATAATAAAGCAGTTGCTATTTCCAAAACGATGGAATTACCTAATGATAAATAACCTAATCTAGGAGAGTAAATTTTGGATTTTGCAGAAACGATGGTCAACCTCAAGAAATGGGCGATTGTGATCTTTGTGTGAATTCGCACATTTCTTGCCAATCTTTAAAACACTTAAAAGAGAAAAAAACTAAACCAAAAAAACAAAAATCCGGTGGCTTGCCATCATTTTGACACAGGTGTGTCCTTTGTTTCGCGAGTAAACGTGCAAGGTAACATGAAAACGGCGCCCGCTGAATTCGATGTCACTTTCGATTTTGCGATTTACTTCAGCAGCTAAAAGTACGATAGAAAAATTGAACGTAGCAAAAATCAAAAATCTCCCAAAATGTTTTTCGCCGATGGTAATTTTGTATATTTGCGGTTCAAGATTTATGTCATTTTCACGTCGCAAATGTTGTTGCTAAGGCAAAAATTATATTTCATTCTCGATCGACACTTCCTGAAAACTTGCTTCTGCTCTTCCTAATGTTTATTTACTTTTTCATCAATATTTGTTTTGTATAACGCAGGCTAACAAAATCTGTACCTTACTTAGTTCGCATCTTTGAGCGTTAAAATAGAATTTTCGATGCTGTTTCTAACACGGCAAGTCGTACATTTTGAGGTCACCCATCCAGATACTAACCCCGCTGGATAGCGGTTAACTTAGTACAAATATGTCGAGGCAAGGTGTCAAAAGCTCAGACACGCTTAAACAGGGGAGCTGAAAATGATTAACATGTCACCCTAGAAGCCAATGTATCTCGATTCCCTATCTTTCTGGGTTTAGTATTTTACTAGTAACCACATGTAACCAAGGCAGCTAGGGTTACCCTAGAGTTAAGGTAACCCTAGTAATCTGATAGGGTTACCATAGCACCAGGGTAACCCTAGCTGTCTTGTAAACACGTCGATGTAAAAAAAGAGGAAATGTGTGAGTGCTAGGGTAACCCTTCCTCCTTATAAACAGGGCCGAAGAGAGAAAAAATCTCTGGCATCCAGGGTATGGTTTTAGGGGACGCCACCTCAAAATTAGGGACGTTTGTGTGGTCCGTAAGGTCCGTAACTTGGTCTCTGTTCGACCTAGAAGCATCAAACTTGGACAGCTGGGTAATCTCAATGTTATCTTTCATGTGATGGTGTCAATTTAACGATTGGTTCAAATTTGAAACTCGTCCCAGTTCCCTTCGCAATTCCGGAATGGTCTACATACGACCGAAAATTCTATTTTAACGCTCCAAAGTGCGAACTAAACAAGATACAGATTTTGTTAGCCTGCTTTATGCAAACCAAATATTGACATAATAGTTTTTAAGGAGAGCAGAAGGAACTTTTAGGAAGTGTCGATCGAGAATAAAACAATTTGCCATCAGCAACAAAATTTGCGAGATGAAAACATCATAAAATTTGTGCCACGAATATAACACGAATGTAACAAGTTACCATCAGCGAAAAACATTTTGGGGAGATTTTTGTTACGTGCAATTTTTCTATCGTACTTTGGTTGTACAAGTAAAATCGCAAAGTGACTTCGATTTTAGCAGGCGCCTGTGGTGGAGTTACCTTGCGGGTTTAATACTACGAACTCACGACAGAAAGGATGCATCTGTGACAGAATTACGGCAAGACACCGGGTTTTTGTTAGCTTTGTTTTTTTTTTTCTTTTAAGTGTTATAAAGTTCGACAAGATATGCGCGAATCCAACACAAAGATCACAATCGTCCGTCTGTCGTATTTACTCGAATAAGCGCCGCGGCGCTTAGTTAATATTCCTTGTGTCTCCGTTGCGGCGTTTATTGAAAAGGCTCATACCACAAAGACAAAACATTTTTGTCGTAAAATTTAATTTACTTCATGAGTATTTTTTCATGGCTTACCGACTTGAAGCTAGCCTAAGTTTTGGCTTTTATAACAGCCTCGTCAATACTATTCTGCAGGTTTTCAAGAACTGAAGAACGCGAAGATTTTGAAGAGGAAACTGAATGAAAGAGCATCGAGAAAATATTGATGGCTTAGAACCGCATTGCAGCGATTACAATGTATTTTTATCATCTTATGGAAATACTCCAATAAGCGCCGTACCGGATCTGCGGCGCTTATTCGAGTAAATACGGCAAGTCCCTTTGAATGGTACTTGGATACGGGGACTGCTGTGAAGTCCCTGATGGCGATAGCTAATTCCTTTTTTTAAACTTGATTTCATTTTTTATTTTGTTTGGCCGATGAGGCGATGAAGGCTATTTTCTTATTTTCTTTTTTCGTCAAAACGACTGAACAAACTGGTTCCCAAGAAATATTGGAGTATTCGTTCCATGCAAAATACTTCTATTCGGAAGTAATCGTTCTCTGCAAAATAATGTTCACAATGGAACACACAAGAACGAAGCACTGAGGATCTAGAAATAACGTAGAAAATTATCCTTACCTTTAAAGCTTGCCGTTCTCAAAGGAAAAAGCATCTGCCCACTTTATCAAATAGTTTAATATTGTGTCAATCATCGTGGGCAGAAAGATTCCAAAATAAATATTTGCTCTCATCGCAACGACCGCAGTCCGTCACGGCGATCGAGTGGTGTAATACGCCCCCAGAATACCGCAAAGCTGGGAAAAGTGTGGGTGTTCTAATCGCAGCAGGGAATCTTGGAAAATACTGAAGAACGTAAAACTACATTCATCTGATTTAAGCCTAACGCAATATCCGTGGGGTATGCACATTTGAGACTATCAACAAAGAAAAAAGACACGAAACTGGTTTTATAAACAGTAATTATTACAATAACAGGAAATAGTATTTTTTAGACGACGCTCTGTTTGGCGGCGTCGTCTTCCTCGCAAATATAAGCTCTCTAATATTTTGTCAAAAGAGTAGAGCTTATCACGAGAACTTTCCCAATTTTCGGCCAGTATCGAATTTGTATTTTCTATCTAAAGTCACGGAAAAAGCAGTTGAAGCACAATTATGTGATCATTTTAATGGTACTATGACGAGGGTTTACTTGAAGAATTTCAATCAGCATATAAATGCTATCATATAGTGCTGAAACTGCACTTGTCAGAGTCCAGAATGATATTTTGAACGCTTTGACTACATCAAATCCGTTATTCTTCTATTGCTTTACTTATCGGCTGCATTTGATACTGTCGATCTCTCAAATTAGTTATCAAGACTGGCAAATCGTTTCGGCATTAGCTAGGAGCACTGCTCTTACTTGGTTTCGTTCATATCTTCAGTCACGTAAGCAATTCGTTTCTGTCAATGGTATTGATTCGTCACTAAGAAATCTGCAATGTGGAGTCCCACAGGGATCGTCCGTGTTAGGCCCTTTACTGTATTCACTTTACAAAAATCCATTGGGTGATATAGCCAGAAAGCATGGCATACCATTTCATCTGTATGCAGATGAAAGATAACTATATCTCTCGTTTACGTCTAACTGCTCTTACCATGCATCCAACGCGAAGGAGACAGTGTGTTGAAGATATTGGCGACTGGATGCTGTGTAACAAAACTTAAAGTGAATCAAGATAAGACGGAACTTTTAGTTGTTAGTTAACAACCATTCACCGATTACAATATTTTCGGGCGCAAATCCCACGCTAGTTGCTCGGAGTTGAATAGTTAACAACTATTCACCGAAGTGGAGGTGGCTAGCGGTGGATATTTACCGAGCCGCGATATCCACCGCTAGCCACCTCCAATTCGGTGAATAGTTGTTTTAGTATATACTAAAACAGTGAGATAATATACAGCACAAAAAATTAATTTGGATGTTTTCTTCACTTGTCACGGATGCAAATCGGGACGCCATTTTTTCCCGAGTTGCTCGGAGGTAAATAGCACGGGATATTCCCCTCAACCACATCCAAAATGGAGATGATGCCATGTGTCCCTGTAAACATGCTAGGAAGCTAGGCGTTGGATTTGATAAGTATTTCGATTTTAGTGAGGACGTTAATTATAATTTGACGTGCAAGGTCGTTTTTTTCCGCATTTGCGGTATTAAGATTAGGCGGCGATATTTATCCTATGATACTGCTCAGACTATCGTTCACGCTTATATGACATCGAGTTTAGATTACTGTAATGCCCTACTTACTATGGTCTTCCTAAGTATCTGATTGGGTGACTTCAACTTGTGCAGAATTCTGCACCTCGGCTAGTTACTGCGCCGAGAAAGTATGATCATATTACACCGATTCTTAGGCATTTACACTGGCTCCCTGTGCGCTATAGTATTATAAGACCTATGATGATAGGGCATACTCCGTTGCTGCTCAAAAATTGTGGAATAAGTTACCATTGGGCTATCATCGTCAGTCAGTGTATTTAAAACTAAGCTTTTAAGGACGGTGCCTACTGTTGTTATTGCACATATGTTCTGCACATCTCGAGATACTCGGGTTTCCTATGGGTAGTGCTTATTAATACAGGGGTATTTTTTTCGCGGTTCAAAACTATGCGGAGGTAGAACTTAGCAAGTGCTCTTGGTATCCAAAAAGGAAATTGGGGGTAACCACGCATTTTCAGAGATAGTTAAGCTTTAATTTGGAAAATAATGCCATACATTGCTTTGTATTTAAAAGCTTTTTACAAATATTGTTAATTAATTATCTTCGAAAAATGCGTGGTCACCCCCAATTTTCTTTTTGGATTTCAATAACACTTGTTAAGATCTGCTTTTTCCGCATATTCAGTAAACCGCGCAAAAATACCTTTGAATTAGAAGACACCGTCCTTAAAGACATCTTTTTACAAAGTCTTTCGATTTATGTTTTTATTATTAGCTTGAATTGTATTGAATACTGTAGTTTTTAAAATTAATTAAGAATTATGCCGGATATTGTAAAGCGCCACGGACAATTACTGGAGTATGTCGCTATATAAATGCATCATTTATTTATTTATTTATTTATTTGTAATCCTTTTGATTTTCTGACAAAAACTTGAATATCTCTGGAACGAAAGAAGGTATTCCACAATAGAAAACACCATTCTTCATCATTTTGAAAATATTTTTTTTCCTTCATAGGCACTGTAAATGACCTTGCTTTTACGAGTCTGCTATCGCTCAGTGGTAGAGCATCAACTTAACAGAGGAGTCCAATCTCTTAACACTGACTTAAGTTTGTTCCGAAAATACCAGCCGCCTTGTTCAAAAAACTGAACACATTTAGCTTTTCGAAAACCAAAGGTACACATAAAAACTCCAGGTTTCCTTTTATTTGAAAAATTCAGGTGCTTAGGTCTCCTGAAAGGAAGTCCGCATGATGTCCGAAATAATGATGTTGTTCGTTAAATAATGACTATCAAAATGACGATTTATGACCGCGCCAAACTTAAGTACAACAATAAAACGAAACGTGGTGAGGACAGCTGATTTAACTTTGGTCCAAATTGCCTTTTTACGCAATAAATGCCACTGAAAAGAAAATCTTCAGCTTTGGTCAAATACTTTTAAAATACTACTTCAAACTCGATTCTGCTGTATTGATGTAAGCATCACACAAGAGAATATAGTACATTTTGCGCGTTAACTAGTTAATTCTGAGATGATCAGCAAAGCACTATTTATTTTGATAGGAAAAAAATGGTTTCCCGAAATATAATCGGATCTTGGAAAAGCCCTGTGGAACAATGCTCCTGGATTTCGAAAAGCTGGTTCTGCATGTGACATCACTTTTTCGTTACCAAAGAGAATTAAACATCTTCATTTTTGAAATAAATCATGGAACATTTTTATATCTTTATAGAACCCTATATTCTCCAAAACCCTTTTCGGGTTTTCGGAAAAAAGGTTTACTAAATAACCGATGTTTCGGTAACGTTCGTCTAAGGAAATCTAGTATTAGTCTTTTCTTACAAACAGGATTAACGAACGAATCGAAAGCACTCGGATCTCGCCAATTTGATTTGTCAAACCGAACCACCTCAAACGACAGTTAACTGAACAAAGGCCGTTTACACGACAGAAAGATTTAGGTCCAGATCCGTCAAAAAAGCGGTACGTACGGACCCATAACTTTTGTAAAGAAACACTGGAGTTTCTACAGGGCCATGGGCGCAGTATGTTATGCTCGGGCCAACTATTTCGGTCTTTCGAAGCCCGCCCCTTGGTTCTTCTATGATAATACGTTCCTGTTTGCTTGCTGAAGACCAGCAAATCAGGCTTCATTTCATTCGATTTCATAGTTTTTATCAGCCATACCTTGAACAAAACGATCCTGTTTGCCTTAGCTGCTTCAATTCACCCTTTCTTTTAATTGATGCTTCTTCCATGATACTTAAATTTCTAAAGCAACACGTCATAAAACAGAACTCTGTTTTCATTGGATGGGTAAAAGGACGCAGCTTTCCGGTGTTTAAGTAAGGATTGCTTCTATTGGATATTTGGTCGAGTCCATAGTTTTGCAACCAATCCCTAGGGAATTAAAAGACTTAAACCACAACAAAAGCAACACAAAGGAAAACGTCAGCTGCAAATAAACATTTCCGTAATCGCAACTATTTTGTTGTTATTCCGCCTTGTTCAAATTGTACAGTGTTGACTCCACACGCTTTATTCCTTCATTGATCAAACTTTTGGTTTCTGGTGGTGTTGCCTTGCTGCTGCCGTCGTGACTCCTTTTAAAGACCATACCATAAAGGGGGTCCCTTCTTGATAATAGCCAGCAGGTTGCTAAGAACGAATTCTAAGCTAATGGAGGAGGCGATACAGCTACGGAGATACAGAGTAGGCGATGATGAAATGAAATGTCGATTAACATAGCCCATTTTCCGAATGTGAAAGCTCACTAAATCGCATTCTCTTTGTGTTTTGCTTGATTGTACTTTCCACACAAAGCTAGCGATGAGGAAAACTAGATCCTATTTCATTGCCATATAGACACAGTTTGCAGCGATCTATTTATGGAAGATGGAATAATCACGAAATCCTTACAATAACGAAAAGTATGACACGTAAAAATGAACTAAACTCAAAACAAGGCTTTTTTTCTATTTTTTGGCATAAAGCAAATTTCAACCGCGCCTTTGACGTTTGCTGAAACGCTAGACTGATTAATATCTTTCCACTTGTTCCAGCCGCCGCAACAAAACAGAGCACGTGGCCTGCTCCGCATTAAAAGGAGGAACTTTGAGATTTGAAATTTACCCAGAGGTGACCAGAGAGAGGCCATATTCAAAGGTAGTAGTTGTTGCTTAGTTGCTTGTTACACGAGTGGTCACTGTGCATGCAAAGCTACCGAACTGGAAAACGTTTGTGCTCCCTTTACACTGAGTTTTTTTGGGAAAGTCTTGTCCCAATCCTAGAGGAATGTGAAGAGACATACACCTAAGGTCCAGTTTAACTTATTCCTTCCATAAAGTTCATTCTGTCGACAACAGACTGAAGCCCTCTTGTTCTTGTCAAGCTTGAAATGGCCTCTTTGTTTTTACTCAGCAATATCTTGTCCTCCTCCAAAGTCCACTGTTCTTTGCCTACTAATTAAACAAATCAGGGAATCCGTTGCTGACGTCAATGTTTGCATTTCGTGTCATTAACATATGAGAGGTACAAGGGGACAGAGATGTTCACCAAAATCAACGTGCATCAAAATATTGCGCATTTCTTGGGATTTTTCATATCGCAAAGTGAAGCAAAGCTGTTGGTTCGAGCACAGCAACATGAAAAACAAGATAAAGTGCGTTCGTTGATTTGGTGTGAATAGAGGATGCCGAATAGACTAATTTTGATATATTAAAATTCAGTCCGAAACAAAAGACATCATCTCGAGGCTCTGAGGAATAAATATAAGGATTTGTATGAGTTTATTCCCCAGAGCCTCGGGATGATACCTTTTGTTTTGGACTCAATTTTAATACATCGAAAGTGGGCTATTGAAGATAAATTCTGGATTCTTTTCGGCTCTTCGCGTTGCGTTGGTGAAAAGCGAGTCCGCGGACAGTCATACATGATTTGGCTGCAGTGGTTCAGTAAGGTTGATTCTGTCATTCTTCTACGTATCTTAGATGTTGGCAGAAATGTCGACAAATTAGTTCTAATTCAAACCTGTATCATTCTGTAGATATGATGTTGCATCTTCCAGCTTGCCCGAGGTGACAAGCAAGGCGTGGATAATTTGCGGCACTGTCCATTTCGACTCCAGCCTCTGAAAATTCAAAGAAAATATCATTACGAGTACAACTTGCAACTAGTAATTACCATGAGTAAATGAAAAACTGCCGAGAGGTAGCCAAACGGAACACATACCATGGTAAGTGCGTTAGGTATGGTGAGATGCGCAACAACGCTGCCCTTAATACTGTGGGCACAACGCAGATATCACGAATCCACAAATCGCAAATGAAGACGATTAGAATGGCTGCCTTGTAACCTCGGTAGCAATAAACTGAAAAGTGACAAGATCTTCTGTACTCCAGTTCTACCATAAATGAGCTCTCTATTCATTGAAGTGCACCAGCCATGAGATATGTCGAGAAACGAAGGCAACGATAAAAATAGCAGATTTGGCGACATTTGCCCGAAGCCGCCATTTTGGCCAAGTTGACAACTCTTTTGACGAAATTTCGCCAAAGAGCCGACGACTCAGCGACTGTGGCGGATTTGGCAAAATTTCGCTAAACACCTAACCCTAACCCTAAGCCAACGAAAGCGGCGGATTCGAAGAAAGCGGCAGGTTTGGCGAAAATGGCGGATTC
>NC_090891.1:18542652-18560152 GCF_036669925.1 Montipora capricornis | reverse complement strand
TCCCAAGGGGTTCCCCATTGACGAGTAAAATCGTCCCTTGTTAGACAGAGTAAAATTTATAAGTGGCACTCTTGGGAGTGAAAGGGTGAAGCCAGGAGGGAAGATGGCCATTAACCCAATGATTGACTTCTGGGGGTTCCCCACTGACGAGTCTGGCCGGTTTAGGCCATTTTAGGCATCAAAGGTTTAATTAATGGGACACAGTTTTTCGGTGAGTGATTAAGAAAAGAAATAACATTGTCCATTTACATGTATGAGTATGTGTGATAGTTTGAAATACTGTATTACGCATTTTGCTCATTCTGAACTTTGACATTATCGTATCAGTTGGCCAAGCTAACTTTGCAGTACTTAACAAAACTAACCCTGAAACTTTTACGTTTGATGGGCTTGCCTTTGCCTGACTTTTCAGTCCCTTGTTTGTATTGCTTGAAGTGGATTTCAACCTTCAAAATATTGCAAAGATTGAATTAATCAGGAGATACTCTTCCAAGATTTAAAAGGTTAAATAACTATGAAAGCTGACAATAATTATGTTAACTACCAATGATTCCTTTTCTTTCAGCATCCAAGCTTCTAAAGCTAAATTAATAATCCACAAAGGGTATGATCCATCACCGAGGATGTTTTTTTTTTTTTAAAGTAGATGCATGTATATAAATAACAATAAAATATAATAAAGTTATTACAATTAAATAGAATCATCCTCTGATACAATAGTTTATTTGAAAAGTGGCCTCTAAAGAGCTCTCTTGAAAGCTTCAATGTCCCCACGGGTAGATTGTTCCAATCCTTTATTTTTCTTGTTATAAAGCTGTACAGCTGTACTTATAGGTGTTGGATCAGCTGCTTAGATGAATTAATTTCTTTGAATGGTATTGTCTTGTTATTTACTGTTTCTTCATTTAAGTAGGAGGGGAACTCCAAACCACCCAGGCCGTTAACCACGTTCTACATCATTGTGCGCAGAGCTGAAATAAAGCTTGGTGCCCCATCCAGGGAGAGGCGCGGTAGCCTCATGGTTAGTGCGCTCGACTCCGGATCGAGTGGTCCGGGTTCGGGGCCTGGCCGGGACATTGTGTTGCGTTCTTGGGCAAGACACTTTACTCTCACGGTGCCTCTCTCCACCCAGGTGTATAAATGGGTACCGGCGTAATGCTGGGGGTAACCCTGCGATGGACTAGCATCCAATCCAGGGGGGAGCATAAAATAATACTCCTAGTCGCTTCATGCTACGGAAACCAGAGATAAGCGCCGGCCTTAATGGTGCCTTCAGGCTCGTAACAGAGACTTTACCTTTTACCTGCCCCATCCAGCAAAACAAAAAAAGGGGAAATTTCCAATACGAATTTCTTTGCTCGACAATAGCTACATGTACACTGTATTAATAATCAATGTTGCAAAATGCAACTTCTGTCTAAAGACATGGTAATCTATCAGTAAAACATTCTCAGTTTTTTCTGCATTCAGTTCCAAAAAACAAGAATATTAAATTGCATATATTATTTGAAGTGCAGGCTATAGATGAAAGAGAGAAATGATCCTCACGCTCATTTAGACAATTTAAGCAATTGTCTCATATAGACACGCGAAAAAAATTCAGGTGGCTCCAGAGAGATTCCAACCCACGACCTCGATGATGCCAGTGTAATGCACTACCAACTGCTCAAGCTACATGTATGAAGCCACGTAGTTGAGAGCAGTTCAATTTGTTGGGGTCATTAATTTTGTTCCGGCCCGTGAAAAGACATGATAATAGGTAACTAAATTAATATAACTAAACAAACTTTTGCAGCTGATGTCTTTTTCTGAGGTGAAATAGACCTTAAAAAACGATACATCTAAGTCTAAGAAAGAAAAGTTCGCCCGCACGAGAGCATAAAAGGCAAAATAATTACCGTTTTTGTAACTTCACATGCATATTTTTTTTTATTTTTTGTTAAAATGGACAAAATCAGGAAAGGAAATGATCTACAGAGAGAAAAATGAGGGTCACCGAGCATTCAAGAGAGTAAAATCACTGCGAAGTTCTCAAAGCGATTGTCTATTCGCACTGTCATGCGATGGCGTGACAGTTCCGAAAAGACTTGGGTCTACAGCTATCCCATGATGCCACATTCTTTCACGTTCCATTCTTGTGGAAAATGTTTGTGCCTTAAGCATCGTGTTTACCTTCGTGGTCTACGATGAATGATGTGTGCATGACATGTGTGCGAAAAAATGCGCCATAGCAATGGGCACAAACGTCCTTAATGGGTTGACTGCAAAGTACGTGTACAGTAGTTGACAAACAATCAATGCATGAAACTTTACTTACCTATACTTTTCTATATCTTGAAGTTTATTATGCTTAATGCAATCAAATATGTATTCTGTAGAAATGTAACCAGACGCATTGCTTCCAGCAACAGCAGGGTCTACAAGCCTACAAATTACATGTAAACAAAATTAAATACAATCTACAGCTGTATTTACACAATAGGGAAACCCAGTGTTGCATACATACTACATACATGTATAAAGCACTTCTAACTTTTGATACAGTGCTTGACCGCTCTGTTCCGTAATGTTCCCATCTGGGAACTATTAAGGGAAAAACTCTTTTGTTTGGCTTGATTATCTAACTTGTTCAACCAGTTCCATATAAATGCACTTAAAAACAATGGACACTGCTGGATCTTCAGAATGGCCCCCAAGAAACCAGCTGCTGCCAACTGGGTTATTGTACATAATTATACATGCATCTCAGCCAAAATGGTTGCAACGTGTTGTATCAGGAAACTTGAACTGCTTCAAGCTTAACTGGTTGCAGGTGAAATAACTGATCCCAATGGATCATGACCTACATGTATGAGGGAAGCTTCAGATTAGTGGACCTACCACTTTCTGAGAGTTACATTTCCATCTATTTAGAGCTATGATACATTTAATTTTAATAATTATATCAAATTTAGTGTTGTCTACATGTAATTTACCTATGTCAGCTATGTGTACTTTTCTTATTAAATCATAAACTTCAGAAGAACAAAAAGTTTCACTGAGTAGAATAAACATTGTTCACACTTTGCTATAAAGCTGAGTTTTCTGGCAGGAGTCATAATTATACAGGTCATATGTAGGTAAGTTTCACTGGTTGACCACGGTTTAACACTGCTGAAACAATCTTAACTCTTTACTGCACTAATATACATGTACCATACCCATGACTGGTAAATGAAACCTGCCTAAGTATTTTTATATCAGTAGTGAGCAATGTGCACAGGATTAATTTCAACTGAGTTACTTACTTTATAGAATTGGAGGAAATGCTGCTGGATAATTCACCTCCTCCATGCTAAATGACAGAAAACAAGGAACAATAAAGCCCTTTCAATTCAATCACTCAACCAAAACTCTTTCTAATATAGGGCATCATGTAAAAGTCCAATCAACATTAAGTCACGTTACAAATTATTAACCCATTCACCCCTAAACCGACCATACTTACATTTGTAGTATTTTACTGTCTAACGCCAAGTGATTTTACTCATCAATGAGGTACCCCCAGGAGTCAATGGGTTATGGAACCAGCTAAGTAAACTGAAAAGCCTATAGCATCCCTATGTTGAGAGAAAAATTTAATTTTTGCCACAATTGCTTGTAATCTTGCAATCTGATTGGCTAATTTGCCATTGTTGATAAGAGTCTAGATAATGCTACTTGCATCATGCTCGCATCAATTTGTCACGCAATATAATAGCCAATCAGGGATGCTCATTTTTGGAAACAAACCAATCAAACTGCGAGAAAGTTATCGACAACACTTGCTCTTTCTTTGTGTCATGATTTTGGTCGTGCTCTGAAATAAACACTTTCTTTGGTGTTGAATATTGTGGCTGCACCTAACGAGTGATATTTTGACCACTATGATGACGAATATCATTGTCGATAAGAGTACAGACAACGCTGAACCACTTTCGATTTGTTAATTTAGCTATTAGTTAAGACAGTTTGTCTATTAATAGAATACCAGGCCCCTTATTCCACGGTCATGCCAAAACGCAGACTGCAGACTGTGCAGACCTTGCAGACCAGGGGTAAAATATGGTGTTAATGCTTTGGTGCCCAATAAAAGACAATACACACAACTTGGGCGTAAACAAGGGGCAGGGAATGTACTGGCAAGGCACGGATAATACCCACCGCCGGTATGGACCACCGGATGAGGGGCCTCGGCAACTAGCTGAGGGGGTGCCTCATGCCTGTATTGCAAGGCGGGCATAGTTGCTGGCATAATGTCCTGGGGCTAAGTTAACCCAGTCCAGCAAAGTAACAATATGCCCCCTCCCTAACGGGGCTTCAGCACAGGGCTGAAGGGGTGCCGCAGGCAGCAATTCCCCGCCCATATTTTATTTATGAGAACTATTAAATAGGTTACAGAAGCTCATAAGGAAAAAATAAAATAAAATACAAGAGAACCAGAAAGCAAAACGGGCGGAAGGGAGGGATTAAATTGCTGAATGGAAAAAACAGAACTAGTTGAGCTTTGGAAATGTCAAACTGAGAAGGCTCGCATGGCGGGATGAATGAAAGAGCCAAATAAGGTAGTCACGTGATGGGAAGTCACGCTCTCCTCCCAGGCGCTGCCCAGTATTTGCTTACCAGCATTAACATCTATTTTATTCTAAAATATCATTTACCCTCACTATTATTGAGAGCTAACCATAAACAGGCTAACCTGAATGTTATTTAGACCTAATTCAGGCTAACCGAATTTTCATTTTACAGACGGTCTGCACAGTCTGCAGTCTGCATGTTTCAGTGTCCCCTTATTCCATTATCATGGAATAACTAAAGTATGGTGTGTGTAACCTTCAACAGAAAAACCAAGCTAATTTACTTGTGCTATTCCTGTTACAGTAGCTACATGTATAGAGCTCTGTCTATAGAGCACATGCTGCCACGAGTAATTTGCGGGCAAGAAACATAATTTTCCGATGTCACGCACGAAAAATTCAATAAATAAAATAAAGAAAAGAAAGCGAGATACTCCAGGAGAAAAAAATTAAATTAAACACCGTCTCAAAGTTTCGGTGCACGGGATATTTCCGTAATCTAGTTGAGCTTATTCTGCAAATTCATCTACTAAAAAAAGCAAGACGCCATGTTGGCGCTTCTTTAAAAAGACTTACATCTATCAGTGGTCTTAGCTTAGTCTTCATACTGCAAGGTATCATGTAAAAGACCATCGGTGATCCATCTTCAGTCAAAAATAGTGTGGAGCACTTTGGAAATTGAAATTTACTGCTGTCCGCCATGTTGGAATTAAGTCGTCGCGCCCTTTGATATGGACTATGTGTATGGCACATGGTATGTCGCCCACGGCCGCGGTCTTGACTATCTACAGGGCCAGGGCGCTTATACATGCTATCTATGGTCGAATTGACACCGTTAACAGCTATGAAACGGCTGACATTTCTAAATTTGATTATATCTCTCAGATAGTACGCGCGCTGTAATTGGCTAAATTAGCGGGCCGTATTCTACAGTACGGCCCGCTGTACAGCCCGCTAAATTTAAAATTTCGACAAAACATGATCTAGCGACTTTTTCATGTCATTTCTGTTGCATAAACTTCTACTGAAAACTGTTTGAATCTTGCAAGCAACTATTTCAAACTTAACAGCCAAGAAGATTTAGTTTTTGGGATTTTGGCACGGCATTCTTTGTGGCAGTTGAACCTTCCGCTTCACTTTGACTAGTTTCCTTGCCCGCGCGCCGGTTAACCTCAGAGATATAATAAATATCTTACTAACCTCGTTTTCTCGGTCCTTACTGTAAGTTAAAAACTCGGTCCGTAACTTACAGTACGGACCTCGAACTCGGTTAGTAAGAGGTATGTCCGCAGCAGTAAACAGATCAGAATTATCTAAGAAAAAACAGCATCAATCTCGGTATTTAAACTTTGCACATGGTCCGTAAAAAGAAAACAACATCCAAATCTCAGTCAATCAAAAGCAGCTCATTAGTGATCGTTTAATAATCGAGACATTTTTACCCGTACGTGTAAATTATAACGTCGCTTTCAATTGGCTTATAAATGATGATATTCATGAGCAATACCGTGATACTAGGCTTTGGTAGATTGTGCTAACATAATTTTAAGCATAATTTAGCAAAACGAGTATTATTTTAAGCCTTTATTTCAGTTTAGCACTGCTAGCATAATCCGAGCTTTTATGCGTTGAAAACAAAAAAACCAATAATAGTTCTAGAATAATTCAGTTTGTGTTTTATTTCTGTATTATTTTTGGAAAATGTTGAGGTATGTGCTAAGGCCCATGGTCAAATATGGTTTTCCTGTGCATGACTCTCCTCAAGCCACCACGCGTATGGCTCGGCGGCTTGGCCCCTCAGGCCACAGATCAAAGATGGCGTCGTCCTCGAGGACATGTACTTCCAGCACTTCCAGCGACCAATAATCTGATAACCTACCCCATTGGTCTTCTGCAGTTTTGAAGGTTCTGCTGGTGCAGCCCTCGTCTGCAGCCGCTGAACGAGTATTCTCTATTCTTAACTCATTGTTTAACGATTCACAAGAGCATGCTCTCGTGGACTATTTACAGGCTTGCGTACTGCTTCAGCACAATAACCGATAACACATAGATTAACAACATGCATAGTTGTCTTTGTATTGAACTGAGGGCTCTGCTTGGATGGCGTCTAAAACAAGTATGCGGGCTAAAACTTTCTGACCCGGATTCTGAACCCAGAAACGGTTGATTTTGATAGCATTTGTTAATCATTTGGCTTTTTAAGGTACGCACATGCGTATTTGCGATGCTAAAGACTGTAAGACTTGAAGGTGGACTATATGAAAGTTCATTAAAGTCAGAATTGATAGAGTTAAGCTACTGGTGATCTTTATTTTACTCAAGATCTAAGTGGCATAATTTCGGTGACAGAGAGCATAATTTTCAGAAAATAGCATAATTTTGGCATAATTTCTAAAAAAATATGAGTACTGCTAAAAGCATAATATGCTTTTTTTTTCGGGCACAATCTACCAAAGCCTACGTGATACTCTCCCTTTAAGGGAGGAGTGAGTGGTTCGGAATGTTGAAATGGCGAGCAATAGGTTTTGATGCACTTTTGTCAGTTCGGGGGGTGGGGGGGTAATCTGCATTTGCATAGTTAAAATCAAAGGGAAATTCTGTTGTTTTGCTCAAAACTTGATTATTTATATGTTTTGGTATTGGTGCCGAACATTTCGTTTGTCTATGTCACATTAACTGTAGCAGAAAAGATGGGTTCACAAAGAGCGTAAACCTTGACGACAGGAGGTTGGCCTATAATCTGTATGGCTTTTAGTACTGAATAAATATTACCATATATATTTGGCGTATCACATTTTAACACTATGCCGATGTTTTGGGTTGTGAAGAAAAATTTTATAAAGATGGCAAGCATCTCGTGTCTTGCGTTGCGAGTGGTTTTGCTTAGCCTTGAGTGAAGCAATAAGGCAGATTAGGAAGCTTTAATATATAAAAAAAAAACAGTACCCATCTGGTACAGTCGCTTGCGCTTTTCTATCCTTACGGTAAACTTTCTCCTAACTGAGGCTCCTAAGTAATAAACTGACTTGCGCAGTTACGCGACTAGTCCTAAGAGTGAACAATATAATCAACTGAGGACGATATCCTTTTGCTCAGCTCTAGAAATAACGACATCTGATTGATTCCAGGAAGTCGGTGCTATCTAAGCCTGCGTAACTGGCAGGACTTAGAATCCCATGTCTGAGCCGCATCCCCAAATTTCAAGCGTGATTTTGAGAAAAAAGAAACTTGATAAACTTGCCGAAATCTAATGCTGTGTATTTGCAGAGTTCTTAAGACATAAGTCAACTCTTAAAATACCTTTTAAAAGCTTATCTTTAATTGATTTCCCTAATTCTTGGAACCTGCAACACTTCATTGTTAAAGCCCAAAGTTGAAATAAAAACGATAAATTAAAACTTTAGCGAAAATAAAGCGCAAGGAACGATACAAACGTTTGCTTAGTATCAACAATGAAAGCAAGGTGACACACGCTAACACCAACCCGGTGTGGCCAGCACATCACGCATGCGTACAACCATTTCACCCGGTCAATTAGCAGCCGAGGACAGCTTTTTTTGTACAAGGAGTTTATTCACAAGTAAAAAAAACACCTATATACATCAATATCACAATAAATAAACTACTAAATCAAACCCAAGTAAAGTCACAATGGAGATTCACTTAGATGGCACGCGATCCGGCCGAGTCGGCCTGCGAGCAGAAGGACCCTCAGAGTCCAGCAATTTAGCAGGAGCACGCTTTGCAGGCTTCTTCACATCCGGATGACTTCTTAGAGAACTTCTTCTGAACACGAAAAACATAGTTAATCATATAATGACGGGAATCAGGAGGTAAACTGTGGTTATTCATTAGTGCGAGACAAAATCAGAAACACCTTCCTTGGCACTTCAAACTACATCATCATGAGACAGTTCGCCTAAAGCAGAAAGAAGAAGAGGATCAATTTTATCACGATGAGTACTTGAAACCGTGGTAACGGACGAAACCGCAGGTGGCACCGAAGCAGCAGACGAAACAGGAACAGAAGAAGGAACATCAGAAATATGAGCAGGTGGAACAGGCGATGCAGGAACAACAGAGGAAGGGACTTCAGCAGAAACGTCAGGAACTGAAACAGGAACTTCAGGAACATCAAGAGCGGAACCAACATCAGACGCAGGAACATCAGAAACAGGAGAAGGAACACCTGGAACAGCAACAGGAAAAGAGGAAGGAGAAGGAGCTGCCCAGGCAATAGTCTCGTCATCCCCAGACAACATTTCATCGTCTTTCTCCACCTCGGAAGACTCAGAAGAAGCTTCCTCAGGAGGAGGAGTGACCGGGCTGAAGACAGCGCCGGCACAGACCAGAGAGAGGGCAGGAAGAACCACGATGACCAGTTTCACGGCAAATAACACAACGGACAGGCTGGCGTACCAAACACGACAATTATAATCACTGATCGTAACGTAGTAGGGAATGTCAAGGTCTAAGGCCATCTCAACGACGCGGTTATCGTTGTAGAGTGCAGGAAAGTTGGCAAAGGTACTGCGCTGGACTGACAGAACTTCTCCGTAAGACTCGAAAAAAGTTTCAACATCATTATCTAAAACTTCGGAAGGCAAATCACGAACATACACGGAACCGAAAATCTGCACGGACAACACGTACTTGAACATCACCGCAAACAAGACCAGACGAAATCAGATCATCGCATGAAGCCCGATCCTTAAACGTCAGACGAACACGGCCGCCCCGCAAAAACTGAACAGTTGTAAGCTTTTCGGCATCCACGACACTCAAGAAACGTGGTAGCACATCCGACGAGCCATATTTCTTATAAACCGATTCTGGGAACCGTAATACCACACTGTTCGGACAGCGAAGGGACGGCATGGCGAACTCAATACAGGGTTGGGCCCACGCCGTTCCTTCCCGGCAGGTACTTAGGACAGGGCCCAAAAAATAAACAAAAAAGCCAATTGACCACTATCACACATCTTTTTTTTTTTTTTTTCTTTTTCATGAAAACAGCCTTTATTCACAATAAAAACGCATGCCAATTACAAATTAAAAAGCACAAAAAAGTCACTAGAAACTAAGAGCCGGAGTAGGCAGCTAGCCACAAGGGCCTGGGGCCCTAACAGCAGAGTCCATGAGCAGAGCAAATTTCCTGCAGAGATCCCCGGATTGTGGACACCGCGAACAGCGCACGGACAAATGGAAACTATGACCCAGATGTACTTCTAAATATTGATATTTGGAAATCCATTCACCATGGCACAAAAACCGTTCAAGACCCAAACATAATGGAAGCGAAATTCAGAAAAAGAGTTATAATCCAAGAAGACTCTCTGCTTAAGATCACAGGAAACATAGCAAATGATAGCACGGTGGTCTTCTTTGCCATGATTGCAGAAAGTGGCCCTGTTTCGAAAGGTCCAAATGCCACAAAGAATGGATTTCGTCAAATGGCGCGCGAGCCGAGCCCTCTTAGCACTAAGAGAGGGCCAGCGGAAGAAAAAAAACTGTTAAAAGGTTTGCAACAAACTGCTTACCAAGCATTGAAGGGGTCTTATTGAAGGGGTCCCGGACGAGAGACCAATGACCATTGAGGGAGAACCCTGGCCCAATGACCTGGGACCATTGACGCGGCAAGATTGGTGGGGATGAGTTCATTGAAAGTAGCTTTTGATACAAGGTTTTACAAACTGGGGCACTGTCTCCCACCCTGGATAGACAGGCTTCGTAAAAGGGAGTTGGAGAAGAAGCACTGGGAGAAGAGTTATCGCGTAAGGAAGACCATTCTGGACGCAGGGAGGACAAGCGACGCCCCAAAAAGTATTTGCATAGAAAAAAAATAGAATCATCAGGGAAATTAAGCACTTAGGCCATCCCCGCCAATCTCAAAGCCTGCATGGGCCTTTAAGGCGAGATTGTCAAGATTGACACCCCCTAATTTCAATTTCAAAAAGCAATTGTTAAGACTCACCGTCTCCATTTTTGAGCCCCATAGGAAGGGCCAGATCAAGGCATTAACCCGCGCAATGACCCATTTTGGAAGAGTAAGAACTCTGGCAAGGTAAAGCAGCTTGCTCAAACCAAGTGTATTGAAAATTAGAGCCTTACCGGTAAGGGATAGGGATCTCGACTTCCAGAGATTGGGGGATTTCTCCAGTTTCTCAAGTTTAGGCTGATAATTAAAGTGCTCTGTAGGGATGGTGCCAAACACTACCCCCAAGATTTTCATTTTCTTAACCCCGGTGAGGCCCAAAGGCTCATCAGAACGAAACCTCCAGGCCCCCATCCACATTGCCTCAGTTTTGGCGCGATTCAGTTTAGCACCGGTGCCCCTTTCATAGACATTAACACAGCTGAAAAGATAAGACAAGGATCGAAGATCCTTGAGTACAGTCGTAGGGTCATCGGCATACAAGCGAACACGTGCTTGCCGCCACGTCGCACCAGGGAGGAGGAACCCCTCAACCTCTGGGCAACGGCGAATGAGGGACGCTAATACCTCAACACAAAGGACATAAAGTAAGGGAGACAAAGGGTCCCCCTGACGAACCCCACGCGTAAGAGAAATCTTCTGAGATAGCAAACCGTTTAAGATAATCTGCACAAAGGCAATATTGTAAAATGCTGAGATCCACCGGCAAAACTCGGGTCCAAAACCATAAACCTGGAGAAGATGCGAGAGAAAGGAACGGTTGACACAGTCAAAGGCTTTCTCCTGGTCAAGGCTGACGGATTGCGGATTGCGGATTCATCCGTCCGTTGAATGTAGTCTAAAACATCACGCAAAAGAGTAACATTAGAAAAAATACTTCGGCCAGGAACGGAGCAAGTCTGATCAGGGTGGACAACATATTCAAGAACTTTGAAAAGACAAGAAATGATCGCTTTAGAAATAATCTTATAGTCCACATTCAAAAGAGAGATGGGCCGCCAGTTTTTTAAGCGCTTAATATAACCACGCTTCTTAAAAATAAGGCGAGTGACGCTACCTTTCATTGAGCCACACAGCTCGCCATCGGAGAAACACTGGTTAGAAACACGGAGTAAAAGGGGACCCAAAGTCTCCCAAAAATGATGATAAAATTTAAATGATAGTCCGTCAGATCCCGGTGACTTCCCGGTATTAAGACTCTTAACAGAGTTAGTTAATTCGTCAAGCGACAAGGATCCCTCGCACAAAGCGCGTTGAGAGGGAGAAAGGGACTTTTCAACGGGTTCTAAACAACGCTGTTTAAAAAACGCGTCAATAGGCTCATCAGTGAAAAGATCTGAATAGAAGCGCACGGGCGCACGCTCAATTTCTTCACGCGTGAACACCTCTACATCATCAGAATTAAGAATAGAAGAAACAATAATTCCAAGTTCGAGTGAGGCCTAACAGTACGGTGAAGCTTTTATGCGCGATTATTCGATCGGAGGTCAACCGTTGTCGGGGGATTGGGCCCACACAAGGACAGAGAAAAACTCTGACCAGGGTGGGATTTGAACCCACGACCTTCGGATTAGATCACCGCCGCTCTACCGACTGAGCTACAAGGCCAGAACGGGAGCAGGCCGTGGGTATGTGAGATGTTATTCACAAGGACAAATTCGGCTCGGCCCAAGCCTAGTTTAGATAATCATTAGCTGTTGTCCTTCAGTAGCATTTTGTGGTTAATAACTCCAAGTTCGAGTGAGGCCTAACACTACTGTGACGTTTTTATGCCCAATTATTCCATCAGAGATCAACCCTAGTATTGGAATTGGGCCCACACAAGGACAGAGAAAAACTCTGACCAGGGTGGGATTTGAACCCACGACCTCTGATGGAATAATTGGGCATAAAAACGTCACAGTAGTGTTAGGCCTCACTCGAACTTGGAATTATTAACCACAAAATGCTACTGAAGGACAACAGCTAATGATTATAGAGGAAACAATATTACGCTCAAAGCGTTCACGTTCAAGCTTAAAGAAAAATCGAGTAGGCCTTTCTCCCTCCTCAAGCCACTGAACTCTAGAACGGATTTTAGAACCGTCTAACTCTTCCAAGGTAAGAGTCTTAAGCTTATTTTCGAGCTCGGAAATTTCAGGACTAACTGAGGGATTACCAGAAGTAAGCTGAAGTTTTATCTTAATAATCCGGTTAACGTAAAGAACACGCTCGTGCGAGAGATCCCTGCTCTTTTCCCTGGCAAAGAAAATTATCTCAGAGCCGCGTAGAGTTTTTAAAAAAGTTCCACCAAACTTTAAACGATGGAAAGTGTTGCAAGTAATTGGATAAATGATTGATACAATTCGAAATATAGTCGCAAAACACATCATCGTTCAAAAGTGAATTATTAAACTTCCAGATGCCAGGACCACGGAGGTTATTCCTAGTGGGCTGGAAGGAAAGGCAAACAAAATCATGGTCGGAAAAAACACGAAGACATGAAGTTCTTAGAGACAAAACATTTATCTAAACGCGAAGCAATTGAAAAATCCGAATGAAACCATGTGCACTGGCACAATCTCGGATGAAGCTTGCGCCAGACATCAATTAAAGAAAAGGCTGAACGAAAATCAGTAAGGCACTTAGCAGGCACAAAGTTGCCGCCAAACTTATCAAGGTTGTGATCGTAACAATCATAATCACCAACGATTATTAAGACATCAGATGATAAAGAGTATTCATGCAAACTTCTGAAAATCAATTTCTTTTCGACCAAGTTGGTGGGAGCATAAATGTTAATCAAATTAATCCTTAGATCGTCAAGTTTTAACAATAGACTAACAACCCTCCCCGACGTGTCTCTTTTCCAGCGACTGACGTTGCCGGAAAAAGATTCAGAAAGGCAAGTAAGGACACCACCTTGTTTGCCTACAGCAGGAGACCAAAAACAAGGTCCACGCCAGGCACAAGAGAAAACGCGGAAAACCTCAGGATCAGTAATCTGCGTTTTCTGAAAACAGGAAACGTCATAAGAGGTACGAAGACTATCTATGAGATAATCTTGGAAACGCTTACTGAAACCACGAGAATTTAAGGAAATACTTTTGGAACTCATGAAGGGTGAGGGTTCTTAGTCTTTTTACTAGAACTGACCGGCATAGGCGAAGTTGATTTACGCGCAGGTGGACCATCTGTGAAGTCTAACCTGGCAGGCTTGCGTTTCGGTGCAACTCGAGGAGGTGGAGGACGGATAGGAATCTGTAATGGGCGCATCGGAACTGTAGGGCCAGGATCCTCAGGAATCTCCATCGCAGCAATAGCTTGATCAGAAGCAGTAGAACATTGCAAATCAGCTGCAGCGATAAGCTGTAGATCAGACAAAGGAGAGCCAGAAATGATGCTCGACGAAAGAGAAGGCTCTTGGGACAAAGGAATAGACAGGGACGGCGATTCAACAGGCGAAAGGAGGGACTGCGAGTGCTGCTTTTGGGTGTTCTGGGACAGTGATGAAGGTCGACCAGAAGATGGCGACGGTGATGATTGCGATGAGAGGAAAACACAGGAAGGTGTAGGAGGTACATCAGGAGAAGACTGCGAGGGAGGCTGTGAAGGAGGAACACCAGGTAAAGACTGCGATAAAGGTATAGAAGGAGGCGGGCCATAGGAAGAAGGCTCATCAGAAGGAGGCTGCGGGAGATACTATGACGGTCGAGACTCTAGAAGAGGAGCAGGAGCAGCATCATTATCACCAGTGTCAACTTTTTCAGGGTGCCGCCACCGAGATAATCTACAATCAATGTCGTAGTGGCCGTCCTCTTTGCAAATACTGCACTTGATTTCTTCTTTACAGTCACTGAAGGTGTGTCCCAGTTGGTCACAGTTAAAGCATACCACGTTAGGGCACACCTTTGCGACATGATCGGGATGATTGCACTTTCTGCAAGTAGGGACCTGTCCCTTGTGTTTGACTCTAAGAGGCTTCCTGCCGAAGCGTAGGAAGGATGGAATCGACTCAGATAGCTCCATTCTAACAACGCGTGTTCCTTTCTTGATGCCCTCATAGCCCTGTACATTACATCTGCGGAAACCGAGGACAGATCCATAGCGGCCGAGACGATGGGCCAGAGCTTCATCAGAAAGCTCGAAGGGAGTATCATACACGACAACGAAGGTACTAACACGTAGAAGATGAATTACGATGACGACGGATAAAAGAAGATTTACGAAGGAAGAGATCACGGCACTCACTGGTGGAAAACGTCACGGAAACAAAGCCATCAGGATTACGTTGGAGACATCTGACCGCAGCATCACGGATACCACAGTTCTTTAGATCGGCAAACACTTGGGATAAAGAAGTGTCCTTGTCGGAAAGAAAAATGTGCCGTACACGGTCGCTCGGGCAAAATGTTCAACGGATGGATAGAATCCTTCTCTGCGTCTGCTACACTAAAAAACCCAACCAACCAGATACGAACACGACCCTAGAGTCGGCTTTCGCCCGACTAATGAGGCAGTAATGCTTTAACTGGCAGTTTGATAGAATTTCTTAACTTGTACTCTTCCTACAGAAAGAATCATAATTTGAATTTCGTCTTCAGGCCTCGGTTGTTCAAAAGATGGATAGCGCTATCCACCGGATAAATCACTATCCAGCGAATAAACACTAGCAAAACCAATTGAGTTATCCAGCGGATAGAGATTTATCCAGTAGATAGCGCTATCCACTCTTCGAACAACCGGGGCCAGTATTGTAGGATAGTTGGACATACTCGTTTACAACAGGAATGTCGATGTCTCTCTCTTGCGTGATAGCTGCAAAGTGGTCAACACCTTTCGAATGTTCAATAACAGAGCGCACATCATTTTCGGTAAAAAGAAAACGATGCTCTTTGCTTGTTACATGAGTAATACGCAGAAAATTTACATAACAATGCGTATCTGATGTTTCCCCTATGGACTAAGTATTTTTGCTGCAAGTTTCACTCATACTTCAAAATTGTTCCTCTTTCAACAAACACAGACTTACTGGAATGTTAAGAGTTTTCTAATGCACCTGTCTATTATACATTACTTTAAACAAAGAGATAATTAAGACTGCCATCGTATAAAGTTTGGGCTACAAGGGTATGTGAGGTTCAGACCAGGAAATTCAGCGATCAAGGAACGTGTTTGCCTAAACAGGAAACAACAGATCGAACAAGATAAAAATAAGAAAGCTAAGCAAACAAAAGTATTGCTCTCGGAAAGGAGTTTCGATCTTTACAGCGTGCGTAGTAAAACAAAGCTACTTTAAAATTCCTCAAGCCATCGCTTATCAGTTTGAAATTCCGACATTTTTCAGCTAACAATAAATTTTTTTAGGCAATTGCCAGCTATTAGTTAGTAATCTGAAAATTTTAAATTACCTTTACCTTTCAGAAAACGCGGAAACAGGAATGTCTAAAGCATTTGCACTACTTCATACGTCCAGATTAATTTAGAATTTGGCCGGATATATCAGCGTCTAACTGACTATGTGTTATAAGGAATACGAGAGATCATGTTAAACAAGAAAATGTCAAAGGCCATGAAGATACGTGGTCGCTGAAACACAAAATAAAAGATAGATCAAGGATAAACCCAAGGGAGAAAAGAAAAAATTAAGATTTGCCGAAATTGCCTTGCTGATACTTCTTCTCCCATAGCACCTTGTCAAAGTGTGACAGTTATATATGATAAAACTGATACTGTTAGTTTGTTTATTTGCTTTTTCTTGCAAGAAAAATATATCTCCATCTTGAAAAAAAGATTAGACGATTCTCTCGAAATAGAATTTGATGTTGACATTTAACGGAACTTCTCCCCCTGTTAGCCAAGTAAAATGCTGTAAAACAAAGTCAACAAACAATAGGAAAGAAAGAATTAATAGATCAATTCTTGTTGTATGGTACACTATACGTAACTTACAAATCCATTCAAATCGCTGGACAAATTCCTTAAGTTTGATTTATGGGAGCTAGATAAACACAGAGGGAAGTAAAAAGCTTTAAACGTGATAGCGGATGAAAAACAATTTAGTACTCTCTGGGATAAACTCACTGCTCACGTTAAACACCAATAACAATGAACGCTCATTATTCCAATGAAGTTTATCACATTTTATTTGTATATAATCTCTGAGCTACAATTTTACATCAGTTTTAACATTTTACATTTTACTTGATAATGAGGTCATGGAGACTTCGAAACGTCGTAGTTTTACCGTTAATTTTTGTTATCAAGCTCACTGCTGTCGAATAAATTCTGTGCGTGCGTGCTCTTGAATTGACACGAGGTCCAGGACGATTCAAGATCGTAAGTCGGGCTGTAGCGAGACGTGCTGTTACGAGTGTTAATTTGAACATTTGCGGTAAGCATCGGTTCTAAAAATAGCATGTGTGATATGTACATGCTAAAAGATGCATGTATCAAAGAAATACCATGAAACTGTTATCGGATTGATATATATAAATATAAATATATAGAGGGCTGTGAGAATTAAAACATGGCTACACGATAATTGCCCTACAGGCCTGTTTCGTAAGGCTTGGAGCCTCACTCTTCAGGAGTTTTATTCACACTGCTGCGCACTTATATTTATATCACAAACCTTACGTAAATTTACATACGTGTTGGTGTTTAGGTGCTAAGCTAATTGTTGGCTAGATTGCAGAAACCCGGCCCACCAAATGTCCTACTTAAAAAAGCTGCCACAGCGGTCCCGCAGTCGTGTTTAACAATGCTGCTTGTCCGCAGTGGCATGGGACAGAAAATGATATTCATATAAACAACTCTGTTCCTAAACCGGGCATTCTACAATTTCTCCACTTCTTAAATTTCATTTTGTTGTTCCGTTAACTACACTTTTCACGAGATTGTGTGAAGAAGAAAGGATTCGTTTACTCATTATGCCTAAGCGCTCGTTTCAGTGATTAGGTCTAGGCACTCTCCTAAAATTTTAGCTTTC
>NC_090891.1:18530152-18537652 GCF_036669925.1 Montipora capricornis | reverse complement strand
ATTTTAACAGACTTCCCTCGTCAGACGTCAAGTGGCATTCATATATGTACTGCTTCTAGCCTCGGCAAACATGGTATCTACTAAAGCTGTTTGCAAATGCGGCAACGGCGAAGCAGACTCTCCGACTAAACAGGTGAGTTCTTTTATGATTTCGGGTAAATAGTGATAAAAAGGAAGTAGATAGCCTTGTGGAAGTAACTGATTGTCTCTAAGTAAGAAACTGAACAACAATAAGTGTTAGTGACCACTGCTGCCGCTTTGTGTGGATTTAGCGTGGATTAAGTTCGGTGAACCCTATTTTTCTCGCTCTCCTCTGTTTTTATTTATTTAGTTATTTATTCAGTTATTATCATTTGCCGTATAACATATACATAAATTAATTAACAATTTAATTACATTATTTTGCTTCTGTCGAGACCCTTCGAGTCCAGGCGCTCAGATAACACAGTGAAAAGAGGCGAGTGTAATTACAAGCCTTTATGTGTAACTATTTCATGTGATCTCATGTGATTTTATTCGTTGCATATCTTTAGGTTGTTGATTATAACGTTCAATTCAGTGAGTCTGGAGAACTATATAACGAGACGATCGAGGTGGACACAGAGAAGCAAACAGAACTGTTTAAAGTTCCTGCACATGGTAACGTGGATCACAGCAATATTTTGCACGACTTTAAGATGG
Organism: Montipora capricornis; assembly: GCF_036669925.1. NCBI lineage: Eukaryota > Metazoa > Cnidaria > Anthozoa > Scleractinia > Acroporidae > Montipora > Montipora capricornis. The sequence continues at coordinate 18,536,971 of NC_090891.1, read as the reverse complement.
TGAGCCTGGTATCTTCGAAAAAGCCCAAATAGCTTTGTATTCAAGGGTGGGGCTTATAAAATAATTAATGATGGGGTAAACTGCGAACAGTGATTTGCTTTTTTTTGCACTAGTAAAGTGTGATTTTATGCACTGAGACAATAAAATTGCGATCGTCTTGCATCCTAATTAACGGTTTGTCGAGATCTTGGTGCAGTATCGCTACTGAGGTTCTTCGGTCATTGGTGGGCTTTGAGTTATATCCTCTTTTTCGCATTTTCCCGATGGTCATCCTCCCCCTACCCTTGTCTGGGAAGGGCGGAAGTGAGTGCATGGGGTTAAATCAACTTAAACTCACTTTACTTAGTATAGGCACCTTAATTCTCCAGTAAGTTTTTTTTTATTCTTCATCGCAGTCACGAATGTGCATACCCCAGGGATCAAGCTAGTTTACCCGCTCGATAAGAATCCCGTATAATACAACTGGAACCATCGCGCCTCGAAGTCGTGCCACGCGCCCCGGGAGCGAGTAAGTTCCCACTGAGCCGTTAAAGCAACTCTTATCACGTGATGGTTTGCTATGTAGTCACAAATGAGCCCCACAGATGTTAAATTAAGCCCCTTCGGGATTCCAATTTTATTCCTTCCAGTATTTTCGAGCTCTCGTACGACGATTAGAAATCTCACTCTTCTCTCTTCTTCTCTGAGCGCGCGCTAGACCACTCTGCTCTAATATAAGCTATAGCAAATCCTTTCCGCCCGCGATGATTGAACCTCACGTCTGAAAGTATTTGATAAAGTGGCCAGACGATTTTTCCTTGAGAACGGGAAGCGTTAAAGTAAGAAGAATTGTCTAAGTTATTTTTAGATCTTGCTCCGGTCTCGTGTGTTTCACGATAAGCATTTAATATTGCATCGAACGAATACTTCAATGGATCTGTTTTTCTTGCGAACCAGTTTGTTCAGTCGCTCCAAAACAGTTTGTGAATTGAACCAGTGTGTTCAATCGGCCATTGTGCCAAGCATTTAAGCTTATCAATAGAGTGTTTTCACATGACGCCATCAAATTGTAAAATCAAAGCTGCAAGGTTTTCTGATTTTTTAATCCATACCAGGTAAAAAATTACTTAGAAGTAAATCTTTTACCAGTTTTAGGTACCGTAGCGTTTTTCGTTTTCAGAATACAGCATTTGGAATTTTCAAATTTCGCCTTGCGTGACACCAAGGCAGTAGCTGAGATAAAGAATTAAAAGCTGTCTGGTTCAAAAAACGGTTTTGCCTTGTGAGTTTTGGCAAATTAAGCATTAAAAGCTGTAGAAGACATCTTTGTGCTCATTTGGTTCAGTTCACGAGCAAAAAGAGAGGGCTTTTATCGCAAACTGAGGTTCACATGTTTTGTTCATTCGAGGCCATTTGAGGAACACCAACTTAACATGGAGTCTCCGTATAAAGCTCTGTAAAATTGAGTGACATGTTTCGGCAAATAACTTCGAAACAATGCACCAAACAGACTTGAGACTTGGAGCAGATATTTTTGTATTTGTCTTTAGTCAATGACACTTGACAACAAAAAATAAATCCATTCCTCCTAGTACTTGAATCAAAAACGTGAAAAGAGTATTGGTTAAAAAGCCTTAAACAACCATTGGCAAATAAAAAGACATACACTCTATTTTGTTTTATAGACAAACCAAAGCAAACGAATGAAGCGGCCTATCTCCAGTCAGTATTCCAAATAAATTTCACCTGTTTATCTTGACATTCGTCAAAAAGCTTTAGTAAAAGTAAATAATAATAATAATAATAATAATAATGATAATAATAATACCTATATTTTATATAGCAATAATTCCAAGGTTCAAACCCGCTTTACAATGACAATAAATTAAAAAGTAGATTATAAAATTATGTGCATAAGAATAAAAGTAAATATTTACAAAGAATGTATTTATAAAAAGGGGTATAGTCAAATAATTAATAAAAATATCATGATTAATAGACAAAGACAATAAATAAAACAATAAACTCATAAACAATAGAATAAACCCATGAGACAACACAGGTTTTGTAATCTTATTTCACATGTTGCAAAAATCTAATTTAGAAGAAATGAATGCGTGGATAAGTGCTTAAAGCTGATATGTTTCCTGATTTTGCAAATGTTCCTTAAATGAAAAAAGCAGGATTTACAAATAGCAGCAACATGGTGTTCAAGAGACATATCCTCGTCTAGGATAACGCCCGAATTGTGATAGTATTACTGTGCTGATTGTTGAGGGCCCATTAGGGAGGAATCTAAGTATCCCGTATCTCTAATTAGTATATACTCACTCAGTGATCTTGGTGTTTCAAGAAATCTGATTGGTTCGCTATCTCGGAGTAATTAAGCATTATTCACTACCTGTGGAGTGAATAATGCTTAATCCAAACAAAACAAAATGGGCCGGCGTAAACTCGCCAGCATTTATGAATCGGAAATATTGAGAATACAAGATGATGCTGTGCTACAGAAGACAAAGAAGGCCACAAAATTTGGTCTGAAAGTTTTCAAAGGTAAGAGAAGAGTTCATCATTTTGCCAATCAGTGTTTGACTTCGTTTTTCCAGATAATTATTGCTGAAAAATAAACAATCTTCACGCCAACAATTTGTTTCACTCGGAGTAATTCTCTCTTGTAGGGCTGGTCGCCCACCGAAACGAATTTCTTACTGAAATCGAAGAAGTAAAAAAATGTTTAAGAAAGTTCCACATGGTTGCAAGGAAACAAGACGGGTCATTTGACAACAAACTAACGCTCACCTAAATTAGAGCCACCATTTCATGTGGATCCTTTACCAACTGCACTTCCAATTTCATTTCAGATGAACCTCAAAAACTTTGATCGAACGGTGAAAATGTTTTAACAAGCAGACTTTCGATTCAAATTGCTGATTTAAACAATGCAAAATGACCATTTTGCTGTTTGTGACGAGGATTTTAACGAAGGTTATTTAGATCTGCCATGTTTGAAGCTTCTGTAAACACTTTCACGCATGCTTTGTGCTGCTTGCACGTTTTCCACACATGAATTGAGATGCCAATTAAATCGACTTTGGATGCTACGGTTTTTTCTGCAATTGTTGTTGAGATCACTTCGTGAGTATATACTAAAACAATTATTCTTTGAAATCGAGGTGAAAAGTGGCAGAATATTTACCTCGCCGCTTTGCGGCTTGGTAAATATTCTACCACTATTCACTTCGATTTCAAAGAATAATTGTTAAATATCCTGACCTGTATCCCGTCATTTCCTGTGGTTTGTATCACTATAAAAGACCTTATTCATAAATGGCGGTCAATTTATAATTCTTTTGTCGAAGTGCAAATTAGCCTACCAAGCCTCGATACCATACAGTGAATTGAAAAGATTTCTTGCTCTAAAATGAGGCTTGGTAGGCTAAATGTGACCAACATTTATGAATAAGGTCTATACCAGTTCGGTTTTTTAAATATCCTGCATCCCGTTAATATCCCCCCAAATATTTTTCCCTAAATCTCCTGTATTCCTGATAACCCCTAATAGGGCCTAGTTGTTTCCACTAGATAATTTAGTAGCATTAATAATAAGGAATAACCTCTTTCTGTTTTTACAACAAATAACTTCTAGTTAAATTATAGCTTTATCTTTCTGGTAATCTCTCCCCATTTTCCGAAGTTTACCCGTGGTTGTAGTTCACTGTAACTGGACAATTTGTGTTAACTCTTTGTGCATCCCACGGATACGCCTCTATAGGCGTCTTGTTACACTATCGCTTACGCGCCTACCGATCACTCATTTAACTCATCTGTTTGAACTGTTTGGTAATGTTTCATCTTATTTCTTGTCACCATAGAATATGAGTATGCTGTTGTTTCCGGAAAAAAAGATCTGTTACCTTCTGCCCCTACAAGACGAGCTGTTGTCGCCAAGAAAACTCATCGATGGTCTTGATAACGCCGAGGTGAGCGTGTGCAAGTCTTCCCATTTTCCTAGCCTCATCAGTGGTCTGCGAATACAGCGTCCGGCCTATCGCACCTGACCGAGATTTGTATTTTATCCCCGCCGAATGTCATTTCTTTTGCGGACGATTGCACGGAAAGGGCACGTACATTCGCACATTAGCTTCAAGCCCTCAGCCAGTGAAAAAGAAGACAGTGATTGAAAAATCATAAGATTTTAATTTCATGTTTCAATACATTTCCTGTTCTTTGTAGTTTTGATAATTAACACAGTTTGTTGCCAATGAGAATATAGATAGTGAGTAAAATGTATGGAGTTATTATGTAATGGGGTAATGAGTAAAACAAAAACACACGAAAGTTTTTCATAGTACTTCTTTGGGAGAGTGCCCTTATTTCAACCCCTGTTTTGCATGTAAATTTTAGATATCAAATAAACTACAAAAATCTAAATCAAAGTTTACGATCATCGTTGCAGAAGATTAGCAGCAAGACCAAGAAGACGACAATTATTGACAACAAGTGGATACCTAGCAGTGAACTGACTGATCGGTCTATACTCAGCGATGAGTTGGCAATGTTTTGTGCAAAATACCCGATTTATTCCGTCAAAAAGTTGGAGGACTCTCTGACATCGATGAGGATTCAAACAGGCGGTGAGAGACATTCTATAACTGTCTAATTACAGTGCAAACCTTTTTATCCCCCTCAGGTGTTATTTCTTGACTTTATTTCCTCTCTTTTTCCCAATTTATAAAATCCATCCCCCCAAACATATTTCGCCAAACTTCCTTTTGATAGTAGAGATATCCCTTGTTCTCTCAAATTAATTTCCCTCGAAAATGATTGCTCCCCGCAACCCTTGGGAGATCGCAATAAATCATGAGAAGGCAAAAAGCAAGCCATTTATTTTACGAAATCAATTTCAGTTGTGGCAAATTAGCGGCCACTAAATTATTTTCTGAATTACTGTAGTAGTCCCTAGGTCTCCAAAATTACATTTTAACGGAGTGGCTAAGTGAACAAACAACCCGAGGAAGTTGAGGAAGTCGCCATAAATCTCACATTGAGAACGTCGTTCGCATTCAAGCCTAAGCATTTCCAACAGAAGGTGGCCAGATGAAAGAAACGTGAGAGAAACTTCAATAAACATTAATTTTCGTTCCAGTTCAAGCAAAGAAACGTTATGAATGTTTAAAAATCTAAACGAGTCATTGATTTCCATTCAAGGGAGGCGCGGTGGCCTCATGGTTAGTGTGCTCGACTCCAGATCGAGTGGTTCGGGTTCGGGTCTTGGCCGGGGACATTGTGTTGTGTTCTTGAGCAAGACACTTTACTCCCACGGTACCTCTCTTTACCCAGGTTTGTAAATGGGTGCCTGCGAAATGCTGGAAGTAACCCTGTGATGGACTGGCATCCCATCCAAGGGGGAGTAAAAAAAAATACTCCTAGTCGCTTCATGCCACAGAAACCGGGATAAGCTCCGGCTCTGATGGGCCACTTACTTTACTGAAGCACCCCGTGCTAGCCTACATAGCAAGCGTTCCGTATTTGGGGGCGCACTAAAACTGAGGCGAGCGCAATTAATATAACTGGCGAGGAGCAGGAACAGGTTTTCTCTCGTTCTACTTTTCCCGCGGCCAAAATGTGGAAAACTCTAATTTGTTCAGGAACGCTTGTCACGCAGATTACTCTATGCAAGTGTGCGCACGGTAGCACGGACCGATGGGTTTACCGACTTCCACACCCTGGCGCCCGCGGGAGCGCCGCTACAAATTGTAGCTGTTGGTGTGTGCACTTCGATGAAAAGAATCGCAAATGAATGTGTGGCTATAGATTAGGTGAGTTTACATAAAAGGCGGCTGTTAAGATGTACAACTGTGTTCCGACTGTCCGTTACAAACGGAAATTTGTTAAGAGTTCCTTACTCATGCGAAATGACCGGGATTATCAGGTTTGATTATTACATCCGAGGTCGTATAAGACGTATAAGCCGGGGTAGGCTCGATTACCGCCGCTCTCTCAAGTCCGGTCTACGTTCCTCCCCGAGAAGCGCGGCGCCCTTCCCGAACAGCGGCTGGTAATCGAGCCTACCTTTCTCCCGCCAACCCCTTCTCTTGCAAATTTAATCCATGGATATCCCATCTCTCTTATCTCACGCTCTCATATTTAAGACAAGTTATTAGTAAGCATTGTGGGTTCACCTTTCCCTTCAGACTTTCTCCTAATTTAAAGGGCACTAATAGAAGTAGAAGAAAAATCAAGAGGGCAAGCTCGAATCTTGTCATGATAACGCCGTTCAGGCTGTCAGATCTGAGATGCATCCCAAGATATTTGAGAGTTTTGAAGTTGTTCGAACGCCTGACTTGGGGCTAAGGTACGTGAAACTTCTCTCCTTTCAGGGTATACAAACCCCTTGTATTGCTCTGAAAAGCTGAAGGTCAGAATGCAAAAGGCTTACCAGGGCAGAATAAGCTTCTGGCACGCGAGACATAGATCTGAGGCTGAAATTGTCTACTGCGATGAGATGTCTAAGGGTCAGATCGTTGAGTGTGGTCTTAATCATAGCGTTGAAAATGATAGGTTTATCACAGAGCCAAAGGATGCATCTCTCAAGAACCGTGCCGCCAAGACCGGCCGCCCTTGTAAGTCAGGAACTGAACATGCCATGGTCACCAAGTTCAAATAAAATTAACGAAGAGAACATCAGATTTACAACTGTTGTTTACAACTAACTTGCTTGGGTCCTCTATGAGACGAAAATTGCTAGCGTCTTTTTCTGTCCCTTGCCCAAGACCTCTTATACAACGTCTCAAATGCCCAAACACGTTGCCTTTCCTATGACATTAAAAAGCCGTACTG
>NC_090891.1:18510152-18517652 GCF_036669925.1 Montipora capricornis | reverse complement strand
TCAGTTAGTATCCCGCCTGGTTTGAATTCTGCTTCGGTTATGGGAATTATTCGAACTAGTTTGCATATGAATCTTTTTGTATTTTTAATAAATACTCTTTTTTTTATCATGACGCACGCATGTGCGTTTATGGAACTTGGAACTAGCTTATTGCGCATCCTCGGACCCAGACTTTCTCTGTTCCACTCTTTCCGGTGAGAGAGTGCCAAAGAGACAGAGTTGTAAGTGCCTACTATTGTTATTGCGCATACGTTCTGCGCATCTCCAGGTACTCGGGTTTCCTGTGGGTGATGCTTACTAAAACAAGGATGTTTATGCGCGGTTTAAAACTATCCAAAACAGAGATAATTAAACTTCAACTTGGAAAAAAATGCCATACATCGTTTCGTATTTTAAAGCTCTTTGCAAATATTGTTGATCAGTTATCTTTGAAAAATGCGTGGTTACCCCCAATTCTCTTTTTCGATTTCAATAACACTTGTTAACATATCTGCTTTTCCCACAAATCCATAAACCGCGCAAAAATAAATTTGAATTAATTAGTAGGCACCGTCCTTAATCACGGAGAACTTAGCCTCCTGAGGAATCGCAAACAAACACAATCATGAAATGTACAAAATAATGCTTTCTCTTTTATTACAATACTTCGTTTATATGTAAACGAACAAATTTATATAGCAAACTCAATGACTCTTAGGTCATCTTGGAGATTTTTTCGACTATATAATGTCATATATTAAATACTATTTTTCACAAATGGTATATAGGTGTCCGGATAATAAATAAATATGTACATCCCATGTATTAACAAAATTTGGGATACAATTTTTTTCAGAAATTACAAGAGTAAGAGATAGGAGACTCTACTAACCAATGATGTATCATATCCAAGTAGTGATCAGTACTTTATAAATTCTCCTTACAATTTTAATATACTACCAGGTAGAAGACAGGTTTTGAGAGTGAAGATTAATATCAGCTAAGGGATATTATCTTGATCTAACACCAAATTCTCATTACAACTTAAGAAATAGATCTATGGTACTGGTTAGGAGAATAAACTTTCAGATATTGGTTGTGAAAAGGTTAGCATATACGTAATCGATAGCGAGATCTGTTTCATATCGAAAGAGTAAAAGGGATTTTAATTTCGTCGGGATAAAATTATCCAAGCTTTGAACGCCTGTATTAAAGGCAGGTATACTTATGCATACATTCGCAGATTACAAATATAGTTGGAAAACTTCCTACAAGAAGTCCAATACAAAAGCGTCCTAGAGACGGCTACGATTATAAACAATTTACAACAATCAAAGGACTTTTAAAGAGTAGTTGCTCTCTTTTGCCAAAATTAGAAAACTTGATTTGTACTTCTTGAAGGTGATCTTGTTTTGTGTACTACAGTTAGAGCGACTTTCAATCGAGTGTCGTAAAACCAAAACCAAAGTAATTACTTTGGCCAATCAAAAAGGACGGAGACAATCCAGTAAACCAATCAAAACTCGAAGTAATTACACGTAGCCGCAACAAAGCGCGGGAAAATGTGCACGCGCGAGCCACGATTGGTTTTGGTTTCACTTCTGATTGGTTGAAAAAATGGCGCGACAACTTTGAACCAATCACTGAGTGAAGTAATTCAAAACCAAAGCAATTCGCTAATTACTTTCGACACTCAATTGAAAACCTCTTTAAGTCTATTTAATTTCGAACGAAACGCCAGAAAGATATAACCATCCGGTAGAATCGATGACTCGAATGCTCTTCATTTGTACTTAGATTGAATTGTCACAGGCTTTTAAGAATTAGCTTCTGCTGTGACGTTAAACCCACTGTTCACTATCATTTGGATTCGCAGAGGACTTCGGTGGTTTTGAAGGATTAAGAGGATTAAGCCTTTCCCTGAAAACGAATTAAACACAGAATTATAATTCAGCAATCTAATAGTACACAATGGGCCATTTCCGACCATGTCTGCCTCCTCTGCGACGTTTTTCTTATGAAATTAGTTTTTATTCATATGTAAAGTAGAAATAATTACTATCACAAAAGCTTTGCAGTTAGGCTCGCTTTGAAGAGGAAGCAGACATGAACTCGGAAATGCCCTATTTCCTTTGCAAGGTATGTAGTGTTGCTGTGGGATTTACAAATCACGAACGTGCCAACACGGGTTCCAAAGGATGCACAGTGCTACCGACGGAATAAATTGCCTTTCATCATTGGATACCTCCATCGGTTCAGTTTGATTGCGCTTAGAACGCTCCACCTTTTTAACAGCCCATACTCAGTCGTTGGTCGTCAATTCGTTTGAGTATGGTCTTAACATTTCTTGCACCTTCCCGGGGGAAGCGATAGGGGATAAAAGTAGAACCTCATGGACACTCATTGAGGCCCAAATTACTTACGGTGCCTCGGTGTCTTTTCGCACGCGGTTGTAGCTAAAGCAAGTTGTTTAATTAATCACGGTGAACGTGCCTTCATACATTTTGATTAAAACCTCTTCAACAGTCAAATTGAAAAAGCGCCTAAACGGCATTAAATCGTCCAAACATCCAAACAAAGGGTAAGTGATAAATAATATGACTCGGTCAATGAAACCCGACAATCATAGCTTCACTCAATTAATCGAATAAATGCAAAATTTAGTACCAGCCTCGGGCTTTAATGATATAGCTACTATTTCCAGAACCATTGTGACTGATTCTGACATTCACGCAAATTTTCTAAGACAACGAGTTTCATGGATTTCCCGCAACAAAAATTTCCCTAAACTTGAAGATCCATTTGCTGACCAGTGCGAACAAGTAAACCAGAATTGAGTTTGATCAAAAACGCAAGCGGGAAAAGAACAGGTAAAGAAATCTCACCTCAGCGTTTTCTGGCTTCTTCTCGAATACGGGCTTCTACCGCGATAACCATGAGGATTCCAGCTTCTGAAGCCCTACGAATTAAAAGAGAATTACTTTGTGAATCGGACGATCCTTTCCTGACACAGGAGATACAAACAGCACAGGCATAAATGTCGATAAAGTGAGAGGCTAGCTAAAGGCAACGACCAAGTAAGAACTTAAGTGCCCAAGTAACAAAGGATAGGAACGGAAGTATAATTTACAAAGTACCAACCCATAAGGCGACCCGAGATCCCTGTCCAGTGTCCAAAACAATCTAAGGAGGCGACATACACAGTCTCGTTCTCAGAGCCCCTCTTTTAGTTGTCCCATGTCACTTCAGGGGACAGAGAAAACAGACACCGAACATCTAAGATCAAAGGTCACGTCATGTCTTGTGGATCATTCCATTCTTCACCGAAGTAAAGAATATAAAGAAAGATTCACTATCAACTGATAAGAGAATTAGTCGATTAATGAACTCACCTCGTCTCTCAGAAGTGATTGAAATTCATCACTTTCCTCAAGCCATTTTGGGATCTCTGTCGATCCACCGTCTATGGCTTCCTCAATCCTCTTCTTGAGTTGAGATAACTTCCTGATTTCATCGTTTACTTGTACCTTAAAGGGGTAAAAAGCAAGTTAGAAAACAATTGATAAAAGGATATATTTCCCACATGGATATCTTTGCTTTTGGTTGAAGAATCTCGAAAGGAACTTTGTAATTTCTTTGGTTTGAAAAGACTTCGCTAAGTAATCAATGGCTCACGAGTCTTGCGCCAATTTCTCCGCCAATTACTGAGAGGTAAAATCAAACCCAATTTTGAAAAGGATATTATCTAATGAGTGACTCTTCTTTATATTCGACGTCGACACAACGAGACTAAGAACAATGAACGTTCTTCCAGATCTGCATAAAAAGTCTTCTTTGTAAAATGTCAATAGCTTTAATGGAATGCGGCTGATGCCAATGGAAACGTTTATCACCAACCTGCTTAGCTCTCGAGGCTTCAAGATCAAATTCAAGGTCCATGGCTGTTGCTGATCTATTGCTACCTTCTCCCAGATGAGGGACAAGTTGCTGATATTGTTGAATTCCTTGCCACGACATCGGGCGCTGGAGAAAAATGAAAACAACCCCGCCGGTCAGCCGAGACATCTAGCATTACACCACGTACTTCAGTCAAAAGTGAATTCAAGTAAAGAAGGACCTTGTTTAACATCTCTCGCGAAATAATAAAGCCTGCTATTAATAAACAAGTCTTTTAATAAACAAGTCGATGTGTACTGAGGGGAAGTCGTCTCCTAGGATACATCATGGACGGCAGAGCAGGTGTTTCTTGGCGACTGACACAACTCCCTTTGGAAAAATGGGTGACTCGCGCCAACGCTTTGTCACTTTCACTACCTAGGTTGGAGGTTATGTCTAGATCGAACAAAACATCGCAATTCGTTATTTGCCAATTAAAATGCGCCTGTTCCGTATGTGGTTGGCGAAGAGAGCGCTTCCCTCTTTCTTACTGTATGTGATACTAGGATTATTTTTCGCTGCTGTTAGAAATTCAACTGGGTAGTGTAATGAGTAGCCGGTGGAAAAAAACTAAAATACGAATATGCATCACCTTTTTTCTTCTCATGCTGGTCCGCTCCACTGACAATCTCACAAAGGGACTGAGATCTGTTTGGCGCGTGGTGCAATCGGAGTTACTGCGGTTGAGGTTTATATCATATGACATATGGCTCAGGGGCATCATAGGCACTTCATTTTCTTCTCCCTTAGAATAAAGAGACAACATCTTTTACTATCTTTGGGATATAACAATCAATACAATTGACTGATCGACTGACTGCATGACTGACCGATTGATCGATCCGATCATTCATCAATTTATTCGGCATTCATCTAAGTTTCATCCACAGGATAGATCGATACTTGGATAGATCGATAATTGGATAGATCGATAATTGGATAGATCGATACTTGGATAGATCGATACTTCGATCCATCCATCGGATCGATCAGTACTGAGATAGATGATGGATTCACTTGCTTGAAAGGATGATCGAGAACACATATATAATACCGCTTGTCACTTCTCTCCGAAACCGAAAACCGAAAGCGAAATTTCTTCTGCCTTCGGGGCCCAGGTTGAACGAGGTTGATAACCATTCAAGGAAATCTCCGGAAATTGTTAGTGGAAAAAAAGCTGAACTGTAATTCCCGATCGGGAAATAAATTTGAAGACTGTCCAAAATTTCAAACCGAAATCTCTATGCCCAAAAGATATCTTTACCTTCTTCACGACTTTCTCATAAAATATGAACGAGTTTTTAAGATAGAACACAGCCTTCCCAAGAAATTTCCAGTCAAGACGAACCCTATTTAGTTTGATTTCTTGCATACTGTTTTACCTTATAACACAAGCAGCAGCCAATCCTCTTAATTTTTTTTTTTTTTCAAACTAAAGAGCTCGAGAGCAGGATGAACGCTTTGATAGAACTATAGAAAACTTACCTGGTGAGGAAACAATCCCAATGGCTGAGGATCGGAGAACTTGCGAGAGTACTTTGTCTTTGCCAAGGGGGGTCTGGATCGAGCCACTGGAGACCGATCGAAGTCGCTGTCTCGATCCTGAAGAGAACCACCACTGATAACACTATCACCTTGCGACTGCGCTCTTTGTACAGGCTTTCCTGAGGTGTGTTTTCGAACAGGTAGGCTCTCCACTGGCTCGTTGAGTGCCTCTTGGCTTACAGATCTACAGGGCATGCGCTCAAATCCAGCTGCTGACTCAAGGCTTAAGGTTGAGCCCTCGCACTGTTACAAACAAAAAAGGAGAATATGAATTGGTCCGAAACACGCCTGTCCGTAGGTAAAGCATCTTAGCGGAAACCCGAAAGACTTAAGCTGCTGATAGGGTAACTTCGAGTGCTGAAAAACCAAGGCAGCATAGTTTTAACTGGGATGAGGAAAGTCTGTGAAAAAGGTGTACTTTGAATCCGCAATCTCTGAATTAAATCACCGTAGCTTTAGCAACTTAGTTAAAAAGGCGGACGGCGGTGAGCAGCCCATGGGCAGCACATGCGAATATACCATTACAGCGAAAGAGTACTGCCGTGCATCTCACAATTTTAAGGGTAATTACGTGTGCTAGTAGATCCCATTAAATCTACGTGAAAAAAAAAAGACCACAGAAGGCAAGACACATACCCATGAGCTGGGTCGAAAGTTGCCACGTTTTGGCTCAGACGCGCTTTCCGGTGACACTGGACTCATCGAAACTGCTGTTGCGCTGCTTTTGCGTTGGTATTTCGCAGCCGCAGAATGAAAGAACTGCAACCAAAATAAATCATAGTTAGAGTTATCGTACCAACGTTAGAAAAAAGCATTAGCACAAGCGGACCCAACCGAATCCTATAGTAAATAAAATACACGGTCTACTATGAAACTAAAAAGCTACCCTAAAAATTACAAAAACTTTTTTTCTTTTAATGTCCGCATTCTTTGCATTAAACTAACTAAAATACATGGTCTACTACAAAACCAAAAACTACTCTAAAAACACATGTTCCGAAGCCTAAAGCCTAAACCCTAAAGGCTAAACCCTAAAAACACATCGCCTGTTCCGAAGCCTTAAGTAGACTAGGGAGTGATTAAGATGCGTGTTGTTTTTAATTGCAGTAGTAGTTTCATCGCTTTGGTTTTAGTTTTCTCCAGCAAAATTCCCACTCTTGCCCAAACAGCCTATGGTTAACTTGCAAGCAATCAAAGTGGTGAAATCTGCTATTTTCGGTTTTCGTTGACTCCTGCATCGACACGCAGTCTCACTCCTTCATTCCTTATTCACTCCAAACATTTTAGGGGCAGAACAGATCGCCCAGGGCAAATGCAAACTTAATTTAGATCACAACTGCAACGACTTCAACTTTTCAGTGTATGTAACTGAACTTCTCGCGGTCTACTTTCTTTCGGATTGGAAAAAGGCCTTTATCATGTGATTTGCGGAAGGGATAACAAAACCTACCGCGCAGCTCAAAAGGTTGTACCAACGATATCGCACAGGAGTTTGGACGTTGAAATCCGCCAAGCTGACTTGTGCTCCACCCTTAGAAAAATTAAGCAACAATCAGAAGAAGGAAGACGTGAATCACAGTGGCAATAATGATGTAGTTGTTGTTGTTCTTGATAATGATGATGATGATGGTTGGAACGACAATGGAAAATATGAAAAATAATACTCATGATGTTAAGGGGATCACGATGATAAGTACAATTTCCGCAACGCCAGAAACTCATCACGCGATCGCATGTTCCGAGAAAAAAAGTCCCATACGCGTATGACCGAAAGGAACACCTCGATCTCGCCTCCAGAGAGATACAGAGTTGATAAAGCAACTTACCAAAAGCTCCTCCACACCGTAATTGTTGACTGCAAAGATATTAACCTGCAGTGTCTTGGTGGTGAGCTTACCCTGCAAAGACACAAAATTGATTAAAAACAGCAGAGCGTCTCCTTACCACGATGGTTGGCAGTCATACATTTAGGAAAACAAATGGGTTTACAAGTACATCTTGGCATCAATTAGTTGCAAAAATATGTGATGCAAAATACCC
>NC_090891.1:18490152-18505152 GCF_036669925.1 Montipora capricornis | reverse complement strand
GTTGTTTTCCAGTTTGAAAAATTTGGTCTCAAATTGCACTTAAAATCAATAAGCTTATTAAGAAGCTAACTATAGCAGCTTATCCCTATTCTAAGAAATGTTAATCTTCAAAATATTTATTTTTCTACTGGGTAATCCTTTACTGCGGTCAAAAAGAATTTCAGAGAAGAATTTGCAGAGCTACAGCACTGAAGCAATACTGTTGACTGCTACATTGGCTTTACTCTTGCACTAAACTATTCGGAGAATTTCCTTCTGATATCATGTGATAATGAATGATGTTGGAAGTTGTTGTTTAGAGCGTCAAATTTATTCCAATAATTATTTCAAGATCGAAAATGAAAGTAATGGATCAGCTGAAAATCACACAAAATGTCAAGATTTTAAAGCTCCTGTATTTCGTTTGATTTAGCAGAATAATTCATAATTAGCCTTTTGTTGAATTCTGTGCGGGGTTTTATATTCCATATTGAAATCTTTTTTTAACCATGTCGTATTGTCAGGGCTGCTGGGGTTCATACAAAAGAAATGCAAAACAAAATAATTCTTACCACATGGGAGTTAGTGATAGACAAGTTGTCCTTCAGTCGAAGCAATGCTTGGACAAGTTCCTGCTTTTCCTGTTCTTTGAGAAATAATGATCGTTGCATGTTTTTGACCTCCTCAACCAAGCTCGGAATATCTTCTCTCCTACAACCACCATTTGAGGACAACTTTCTGTCCACTTTCTTTAACCTTTTGTATCCTTCTTCCTGAGCTTGCACTTCACCTGAAACGACGGCCATCTCTTGTTTGAGACCTTCAACCTGCAAAAGGAGAAGAATTACAGTTTTATTGTCATCAAAAGCAAGAGATACAATAATCTGTTTCCTATAAAAATGTCCTCTTAAAGGGAACATAGATGTTGTCTACCCCTGAGTTACCATGGGTCTTTTCTGCTTTCAGACTAGTGAATATGTGCTGTGCATCCCTAGGAAGCAGCACCAAGCAATTTCAGTATTGTGTTAAGTAGACCTACTGAGAAAATTTGAAGAAAAAGAGACTTGTAGACCATAGCGGCACTTTGACCCTGTACTGTTATAATAGTCTCCAGCCTCTTTGAACAAATCGATTTTTGTGAGAATTATTCATCATTACCCTGCACTTGGCTTGTGATATTTCCACCTTCAGCTGGTTAACATCATATTTGCTAGCAATGGAGCTGACCGTTGAACTTGACGATGATGAGCTTAAGCTTCCCTGTTTGACATGCTTTGGGTGTGGCTCCTGGTGTCTCTGCATTCTCTCAAGCTCCGAAGTCCAAAACTGAACCTGGCATAGAGCAAGATTCATGAGGCATGTGTCAGTTGGAATAATAAATTCAGTAAAAATTAATGGCACTGTCTAGCAGATTAGAATGGAAGTGACATCAACCATGTTTAATTAAGTTACACGATGAGCAAACCAGTAGACCTGTAAGAAGCCCAGTGAAACTCATTCCTCTTCGCAACAAAACAAACACCTGACAAGAACTCAAGAATCCCAGAGTAACGTAAGGCATAAGGTGTGTAAGTACATGTGAACATGTATTTCTGTGTTGTGTGCTCAACTGACAGCAGTTGCTGACATAGGCTTGTAGCAAGGAGGGTGAGACTAAATGCTTCTATGCACACTCCAGGATAACAGGCTTGGAGACTGAAAAAAACCCTTTAAATCCCACCTGTTGAGCTTATGGGGTAAACTTTGTCAACGGTCACAGACTCAATGAATTTGAAGCAAAGATTCTAACCATGCATTTGCGACCAGTGCTATCTCGACAGAAAATGAGACTAAACCTACACGGGTTAACAGAAATAACTTTGTTTTCTTTTACACTTTAAAATGTTACCTCTTCACATGCCACATCCAATCTCTGCTTCTTTATGTCAAGGATGTTTTGCTTTGCCTGAAATTAAACGTTCAATGACATGATCACACTGTATGTTAATGTCAAATTACTAATATACTTTAAAGTAGGTCTACACCAAGTAATTTCAAAAGTCCAGATAAAGTAATAATATTTATTACTGTTATTATTATTAGTATTGTTGGAAGAGATCCTTTTCCAAGTTCAGAGAAGGGGAGACTCGTCGAAGGCTGTATGATACAAGGCTGCTGCCTAAGAAAATTTTAAAGGGGCCCTCAGAGCTAAACGCTGAGAACTTAGGAGCCCAACATATGAAGTGAAAGGTGTTGCTGTGAAAAATTAAGGAGCCCAGAGCTATTCTTTGGGAGCCCCAGGCTACCGGGCTCCTGTTAGGCAACAGCCTTGTGATAGTAAGGATGAGATGCTCACTGTGTGTACGGAAATCCTTATCACTTGAAAACACATTTATCTACTTCCTTTACATTCTGAAAATTTCATAAAACTTTGTTTGCATGGAGAGGTGCCATGACCCCAGCCATGCAATACCCAATTTACATTTTCTTACATTTCAAAGCATTGTCAATACTGTCTTGATATCATGAAATTAAATTTCAAAAGATCGCCTTCCAGTGACAAAGATGACAGTCCTAAAATTTTGAATTTTTCTTACACATGAGCCATTTGAATAATAAAGTATTGGTATTTTTCAATGAACAAGTTATTTACTATCGTGCTACCTTCAAATCAGACTGTGCAACCACTAAATAATCAGACAACATGGTTTCTCTCTTCTGCCTCCATTGTATGCGTGGGTCTTCAAGTTGTTGTGCACCTAAGCATTGCCAAGAAATAATTATTTTAAACTTCAAGACATGGGGACTGGCACCAAGGCTTGGTGAGACATATTTTCTAACTTCCTTGTCATGTCAAATAACATTTTTTTCACAAAGAGTATCTTGCTTCTTCCCAAGGGTGTGTGCTTCTTTTGCCATGATTTCCCCCCCCCCCCCCCCCACTCCCAACTTCCCCACATAACATGACATGGCTGGGTTACATGTACCATATTTGCCCTTCTTCCTGAACAACATCATATCGGAGAGGCAAGGGCAAGAACAAATGTACCAACAGCTGGACAGAAAAAGGAGACAAATAACAGTACAAACTGTTTGGACTTGGACGACTGGGGACTACGCATTCGTGCACAGCTCAAGAACTTTGAATTCTCTCCATATAATAAATTGGATGCCACAAAAAATGGTGCTCTTCACATAAAACCACAAGGAAAAGTGAACAGGTAGAAGCAACTGGAAAATCAATGTCTGATAAAAACAATTTTGAACAGTGGCTTGCAACCAGATTTCCCTACCACCCAGCGTCCCAAAGGCAAAAGGCTCTTGCGACGCACCCATGCCACGCTATACAATGTACCATAGAAAACTTTTATTCTTCTCACCAGTATCATAGAAAGCTAAATGGTGTATCAGGATTGAAAGAGAATACTAAATTATTTTAAATTTACCTGTATTGTGATCAATAAAATACTTTCCAAGAACTATGTCATTGACCTCCTCCCAACCAAATGGTAATTCTGCAAACAAAAAATAAAAAATTATTGTAATCAGCACTGCTGATCAGGAATTCAAAATTTGTCTGAGAAATCATACATTTGTGACAATGAATGTAAACACGTCTTTGGCCCAAAGCACAACTATACTCTGATAAGAGTGTCTATGGTAACCAATGGAATAACTTATTAATCTTAATGAAAATCACTTTAAATCAACAAGAGATGCTTTATATCTGTTAATTTAGAATACGCACTTGCACAAAGTCACTTAATGAACATTAATGCATGCATCTAATCGCTAATTACCAGTGCAATATGTGCACGTACTGTATTGAGTGGCATAATTCGATGATCATCACAATGACTTATGTTATTGTCTTTGTGCAATATATTATAGATTAACAACTGTGTTGCTAGGAAGGGGCTGGGTGCCTGAGACATCCTGGAGCTTCCACTGCCAGCTCCAAGAGGGATAATGTACACATGGCTGGCAGAACATGACAACACAGCCAGCCAGCCCCCAATGCAACTGAGAAGATAGGAACCCAAAATAGACGCAACAGCTCTCAACAATGTTAGGACATGCAACTTGTATTATATGTATGAGAAGGATACAACCCATAAGACTGCGTAAACGTACAAAATTCCACTGCCATCTTGTTTTCAATATGTTAATGTGTTTTTATCTCCATGGAGACCACATGTAATGTGTGTGTGTGGGCACAACAATGTTGGAGGAGCTGTGCAAAAGGATCCCACATTGTTGCCCTACCCTTTGAAGGTCACAAAATAAACATGGAGAAATAATTGTTGGCTTGAAAGTTTGACCAGTTTCAAATTTCATGCAACAACTCCCAACAAAGCACAACTAGACGTGCAAATGGACACAACATGTTAACACCCCACAATGTTGGGAGTTGTTGGCTGATGATGTTGTGTCCGCTTGCGCCAGGCTTAAGGTACTGAATGTGCAATCCAATGCACTTTACATAATGTGTGGTTCCAGAAAATATCCATACCCCTCCCACGGAGGGTTACGGAAATTCCGAGGGGTAGAGGGGTCTGAAAGAGGCAAATTTCCGAAGGGGAGGGGGGTACATAAAGAGCCTTTTTTTCCAGAGGGTTTGAAATGCGATCGCATAAACACTTACGTACTTTTCCAATTGATTCTTCAAGGTAACCAAGAAAACTGGAAAATTCTATCCGTTGAAATAAACGTAAGATTCCTTGTCATATATTTTCCACTATTATTCCGCCGCCAGACGACACAGATAGCACTGAGAAACTTAGACTGCGAGCAGTCCCTTAGGATGGTCGCGCGAGCGAGGAAAACGTGTGTGAGGAAATCGAGCGAAGCGAGCGAAAGCCGAGGGGAAGCTGGGGAGAAGGCGGGAAAGGAGGCAGGCCTCTCTCCAGTTTCCCTCTCTCCAGTCCTGCCGAGCTTAGACTTGACTGAAGAGGGACTGCTTGCAGTTTATGAGAAACTCTCCTGAGCAGCACGTTCGACGTGAAGTAAAAAAAAAATTGCCGCCTTTTAAAGATCTTTAAAGCTTGTTTTTAGCTTGAACGCATCTGTTGCTTTTTCAGATGGCATTATTTGTGCAGTCAGTTGATTGAGATCATTTGTTTATACTCATGTTATTCCCGTTCAGTACAAAATTCCCGCGAATTTCGATCCTTCGATAACCAGGTTATGAAATAGTTTCATCGTTATCCGTGTAGTTACGAGTTTGTAAATGTTAGCAAAGTGGATAATTTCAGTGCCATAATTTTGTCCTGACGTATTTGTAGCCGTCGACGGCGATGAGAGACAGCGAAGGTTTCATTTGGAAGTTTAGTTACCGGATTGAACTTGAAAGTATGTTTCACACATGAAAGTGAGACCAGTTGAAAAATCCTAAGGAATAAAAAATGTACTGTCATTTACAAACTACAGAGACAAAGCGTATAACTTTATTGAAGTGTTCTTGCTGAAAGACAAAAATTTAAGCGACATTTGATAAACAGGTGTTGAAAAAAACATGTTGCGTGACGGCTTATGATTCCCGCTGATAAGCGAAGTCAGTTCACAGCAACACACACGAAAAATAATGTAAACAGTATGGTTCACAAATTATACTACTGTGGATAAAAATTACACCCGCAACATAAAAAAATATCATAGAGATCAGCACTGAGGTATTTTCCCGAGTTTCGCTGTGACAGCAAAAATAACTCTGCAATAAATAGTTTCCTGTGTGTGCAACGTAATTTGATATGTTGTTTTGACTACGCATAAATTTAAACTTCGACTGGGTTACAAAACGTATACGATAGACTTAAAATAGCTTCAACTCTCAGTTCTTTTTTTTGATTTTTGAATGAATTTACTTCTTTTAATTGAACAGAGAAAAGGTCAGCCAGTTGCCAGGACATTAAAGGGTTAAATAAGCTCAGTTGTTAGTTTGAACATTTCAAAGCGTCTGTGAATACATCTAGAATTTCCACAGTCGTTTTTGGGAGAATGAAATTTTTATTACAGCTCTTATTACAGTCTCCTTTTTTCCAAGGGGTATGGGAGACCAAGTGGAAAAATCATGGAAATTCCAGGGGGTGGGGGGAGTAACGTGAAGCCCTCTGGAACGGAAAATCCAGTGGGGTGGGGGGTCAAACTGGAAAAAACCCTCCGTGGGGGGGGTATGGATATTTTCTGGAACCACACAATGACTCCAATGTGGTCACTCCTTGCTGCAGATGTAGAGCAGAAGTGTAAATACTTTTTTTAATGCTTATATTACCCATTGACTCCTGGGGGTTCCCCAATAACGATTAAAATCATCTGGCGTTAGACAGAGTAAAATACTAAGTATGGCCGGTTTAGGCCAGTTTAGGGGTAAAAGAGTTAAGGAAATAAAAGGCAAGCAATGTTCAAAATTCTGTTTGCAGGGAAAAAAAAACAGGCATCGTTCCATTAAAATAGCTTGACTACATACCATCCCCAACACAATCGGCAAACGTCATTGGCTTGGTTAGCCTACAACAGAGAATAAATAATAATTTCATTAGTTTTTATTAATACATCAATAGTTCGATCCTATCCTCCAGTCTGTAGATCCTGATACCTTCAATCATTTTTCACAGAAAAGAATGCAAAAGGATTGATGTACATGTTATAAAAATTGAACATTTTCTGTTCGGGGAGGAGAATTAATGAAACATTGGTAAGAGAATGTGTGTCCCATCAATGAGCATGAAAGGAAAAAGAATCCATGCACAATTGATACAATTATTCCACTATAATTTGTTACTAAAATCCAGTAACAGGAATAACCTTGACGATCTAAGATCATAAGTCAGGCTCTAGCTATATGTGCAATTTGCTCACTGATACCTCATTTGAAGTCTGGTTTGATTCTGGTAACTTACAGATCGTTGTTAAATCATTTGTTTCCTTTGCTACTTTGAGTTTGCAGGATGACTTGCAATGACATGTACTCTCATTGACAAAGAAGTTCACAGTCATCGACTGTGGCTCTGATAGGGCTGGAAACTCACAGCACACAAACTTGCAAATTTTAAATTTGAACATCTTGAGATAACAAACCGTTGAAAAATTCCAATCATCTTAATTATTCTATTCCTAAGTTTAAGAGCAATCAAAGCTCTGATGGATGATTTCTTTTATAATCTCACAATATGTTGCGATGGATTGCCTTTACTAAAACAACATGATCACACAATGCAAGATGCTAACCACAAGACTTGCTAAAGATTCTAAAGAAACCTTAAATGAACAAAAAAGATGGTTACATTTCAAATTGCCATTGTTTATTTATCAAGTCTTTCAGACAAAAAGAATGTTCTAGAAGATGAAAGAGACATAAAAATTGTCCTGTTGCACATTTTGGGCTCAGTATCAAATGATATATTTGGCTTTGAAATGATCATTGTACTTTTCGATCAGTTTACCGTCTGATCAATTAGACTGATGAGAATGCAGATTCTGATGACAAATTAACATCAATATTGAAATAGTTCAATTTTCGTAAAAGCTTTGTCAGTCTGTAGTGACTCTGCAGCATGAAAAATATCCTTCACTAGCAATAATTTGACCCGAATTGCCCAAGCAAATGAAATCAATTACAACAAAACAGTTTACACACACACTACAAGAGAGTTATTATATAACAAAAAAATCCATAAACCATCATTTAAACACAGCTCAGATAAATGTGTATGAAATTCACAAAAACGTCTTCATCTCACGCCAAGAATTTGACGAAATTTCTGCAAATCACACAACCATAACATTTAGTTCCTTTCTGGCTAATAACCAATATGAGGCTTATTTGAGTGAGTGAAGTGAAATGGCCCTGCACTTCAACATCAAAACTGCATGTGAGAAAAAGTAACACTTTTTTTATCATTAATTTAAGTCAATAATATTATTGTTCAAATAAGCCTAAATTATGGCCACATATCCTGGCAAATAAACCAATAAAAAAAACTGTTACTTCCACACGCTGAAATGGTCTGACTAGGTGTCATCTATTATTGTTATCACTCATTAGGGCATAATTAATTGAAAGGACGAAAATTGCAACAATTGACATCTATTACTCTATGAATATATTCCAAGCATTCTTGTTCCAGATGCAACCTTTGTTGCATGAAGCACTAACTTTTGCAAACAACATTGTAAATCCTATAAAATGAATGTCACAGAGACATTAAATTAATCCTATCTCTCTTGACAAAACAGAAAACATGAATGCATTACTGTTATGGCAAGAGAAATAAACGGTCTACATTCACCTACATTTCAGTAGATCTCGCAAAAGCTACAAGTTTTGCCATTGCAAGCCGTCTAAGCATTATGTGGGATATATTTAACCATTATTTATGCCCAAAAAGGAGACAGATCAATAATTCAATTACATGTACTTTGGCACCTTGCCACAGATTAGTCAACTAGTGTGTACAAGTAGAATTCTTTAAGTAAAAATTTCACAGTCCAATTTTCACATTGTTTCATCAGCATTTCTTGGCTAAAAACCCCAAAAGCATGCTTTGACATTACGAAGGAGACAAGTTGAGAACAACAGTCCCAAATGACATTCAAAATACCTAAAATATGGTGAAAAAATATTGGAGTGTGTTCATTATGTAGATACACAACAAAGCATTCTTTCGAAGCCCTATTCCACTGTGAGAAATGCCAACAAGAAATTTATACATCTTCAACATGCAATATAAATGAGACGTTTGAGCTTCTATACAAAAGGACAAAAGAATGCCGGTTATATTTGTTGGGCTAACAGTGATATCAATAAAGCGATTTCAAGCTTAAAGTTAACAATAATTAATATCCAAGAGAACCTTTAGTTCAATTTTTCAATATATAAAATAGAGTTAATTAAAGAAAGTTCTATTTGCAAGTGTAGTCTCTTAACTTTATCGAGGAACGGCATAATTGAATGCGCATTTAGCTCAGGAGAAACAATCTGAGGAAAGGTTTATTATTTTTAGATGCGGGTAACGTGTTTTCATAAGCCGTCATTAAATATATATCTTGTTGTGTTCCATCGCCTCTTAGGTATTTAAGCTAACTTTAGGAAGGTATCTCTTTCGTGAGTAATCCAAGCATCCAATGTACTTCGGAACGCTGAAAAACATTCCGTGCTTTTAAAAGCTACCAAAGGGCTAAATGACGATTAACTTTGAATAGGCGACATAGCGATCGATCAATCGATATAGGAATTGTATGCTTTCGGTCACGAGGTCCCTCGCAGGCCACGAACAACTCGTTTTCTTCCAAAAAACAGGCCAGCAGAACTTTTCACGAAGTATCGAAAACCGTCTTTCGATTTTGTAAAGTCGTTAACCAACATAACTTAAGGAGGAAAGGATCAATGCGATCGCATTTGGAGAATTTGTGGAATTGTGTGTATAGCGAATTTGACGTAACAATTTCCTCCAGCACTTCAGACAACAAGAAATATCTTA
This sequence comes from Montipora capricornis, assembly GCF_036669925.1. Taxonomy (NCBI): domain Eukaryota; kingdom Metazoa; phylum Cnidaria; class Anthozoa; order Scleractinia; family Acroporidae; genus Montipora; species Montipora capricornis. The sequence goes on along the minus strand of NC_090891.1, from coordinate 18,495,715 downwards.
CTGTAATTACAGGGTTTTCACGCCAAATGTCGACGCTTGTAAGCATTTATGAAATTTCAGCGGACGAGAGGAAAAAAGTTAGTTGGCAGAGGCTGAGAGAAAAATGTAACTGCATAGCTGACATATTTGGGGATAAAACCTCAAATGGGAAAGCCGATAAAATAAAGCGACAGTTACGAAGGCAAGACAGGCCACAAGTGCTTGAAGCAAAGTTTGCCCTGTTTTTGAGACAGCAATAACACGACAAAACACGATCATACAGTAAACTTTAAAGCTCAAACTCATTTAACCCCCCAAAATAGGTAAATTCCTTAAAAATAGCTTTAATACTTCTGGTGCCATATGATAATGGTTCGAACCATTGTTCCCTTTAACATAACGAAGAGACTATTTGCTTCATACAGCAGACAATTAATGTGAGTTCTGCTTTCAAAATTAAGCAAATGGCCGCTTCAGACTTGAGTTAAAACAATTAAACATAGGAATTCGCACACCGTAGTTATTATACGCTTCACTTCCTCTACATGAACTCACCGGTCTCGCGGATCGACCCATGAGGTTCTTTTCGTGTTGTGGTCGATAAAATAAACTCGACCGTCGAAGTCCTTTCCCTCTTCCCATCCTAAAGGCAACGGCACCTCACATGTTTTCTTCTTTGGCATACTTCAGGCTACCCTAATCACTTGCATCCATGTTTTTGTCCCATACTAAACCAGCAGCGGTTACTCAATTTGAATTCGTCACTTCTAGGCCATGTCCGTTCATTAGCATTGTTCCATAATTCGTTTGTCTGTGCGTACTGCGTGGTTAACCGCAACAACGCGCCAAATCGTGGCAAAAGCTTGCAGAAAACTTTCGGGTTAGATTTCGGTCATATGCAGAGCTTCTAAATTTACACTCTGTCTAGCTATTTGGACAAGTTATTTCGCTGCGAGATCGCTGTGTTTGATATGTGCATTGTTTGAGAAAATAAACCAATAAGCGACCGGCTTTCACAATAGCGCCCGGTATGGTGTTTGCGGTTCGAATCTTTGAGATACTTCCACTGTAAAGATCTCCGCCCCTGTTGTGTGTCATTATTAAGTGACATCGTTGATTGGTTGACAAGATTGTGACCTATTGTCCGGGCACTTAACAGCTGCGAAATTCCGCGCGAGCAAATCATAGCCCGATGACAACACATGCCGGAACAAACTCCTTGGGATCAACCATCACATATCGCGCGGTATCTCAGCTTTATCTCGGGTGAAATCTTTAATGAAACACGTCTCGGAAAATGGTTTATTCTTAGACTACATTCATTGTTGATCTAATGGAGACAGTGTTTCTCGGTTCGCTCTGTTTTCGGTCCTTTTTTCACTGCTTCGTGAGAAAATCCTTGCCTCACTTAAGAATTGCGTTTCCGTCCCACAGGGCAATGTAAAGCTTCTCCGGAATTTTATTTTTGCTAAATCTTTGAAGCCAGAGACACGTAATATACCGGCCTATTTAGGCTTTGTGGAGCTTAAAGGTCAGTCTTTGGACCCACTTTTTTAAAGCCTCGGGAGATAAAGAAATTCTCTAAAAAGGGACATCAAAGTTCATCCCGCACGTTCCAATCATTTCACAACTAAATCATAAGTACCCTTGCCGTAGTCATGAAAATCGTTTCTGTGTTGTTTGCGTGTCACGAAATCTATAATATTGACTGAAAAACAACGGGGAAAGCAAACGTTATTTTACATGAAAAGTGCTAGGGCGGATAGCCTCAGGAAATGCGAAGAATAGCTACATGTCCTGTTCGACAAATTCCTTAGTTTCTTAATCATTCCCCAGGGTCAACTACGGGGTCATCTGGTATCCTTCCAAACCATGTCAAACACAGGCGCGCGCGATCTTGAGCCAAGTGGCGCCTGCGTACATACACAGTGAGACTTCTCTTCTCGATTTCCGGTGCGCGTTGGAGATGGAAGACGGCTTCTCCATGCCAATCGTTGCGGTAGACCAGCCAAGAAAGACCTATAGACGGACTGACGATCTCTGACCCTTATGCAAAAAAGCGAGCTGCGTGAAACAGCACTAATATTTTATCGAGAAACGTCTCTGTGTACGTAAACTAGGTACTCCTCATCAAGGGCGCCCAAGTGGCACCAAGGCCAGCACTCACCGTCAATTCCCATTTATTTACATAAAATTCTTGTTTAATGCTGCAGTTTTTCAATATGATGCATGTGAGTTTTGTCAAATGGTCAAAAATGCTCAAACATCTTAAATACAAAAAAAGTAATTGACTGACAAAGGATGCTAAAGTCTTTAATAACTTCGAAGCCTGCAGGGTCTACAAGATTCAAGTAACTCCTTAAAAACGTGGCGTGAAAGAAAAGACAACGCCGATCACAAATGTGAAGAATTTAGCCAAGCCAGAAAGATTAGTTTATCATTTTGATGAACTTGTATCTGAGTTGTTTCACATAATTTTCAGAGTGTTTTAGCTTCGGATATGTTATGTAAGTTTTTAGCAAACACTTTCTCAGGGGGTATTTACATGAGACCGGGACGAAGTCAGACCGGCATGAGTACGTTCGTATCGGCATGAAACCGGCCTGACAATGAACTCAGTCCAGTCTGACTTCGCCTCGGTTGCTGGACCGAGCAGGGGCACCCAACGAACAATTTGTTGTAAAATGTATTATTATACCCCAGTTAATGAAAATAAATGTTATTAAGGCATTTTCAGGTGTTTTTCAGTGTTGCTGGGAAAACATTATCTGTTCCTTTTTCCCAGAAAGACACACAAGAAATTTCCCAGCCAGCTAGATAAAATTGGTTGGTTTCCCAGCCAGCTGATCAAATTTATTTCCCAGCCAGGAATTCCGCGCGCTTTCAAATCCCTCGATCCGAAACGACCGAACAAAAGCGACAAACGGGGACAAAACAGGATTTTTATCCGCAAGCGCAATCACTCTGACCAGCCGTCGTATGTTTGGGAGAGGGAAGGGGTTTTTTTTTTTTTTTTTTTTTTTTAGTCGTCCTCAGTCTTCAGAGTTTCTACAGCCAGCTCGGATTGAAATACTAGAAAAAATCAGTAATTCCCAGGCAAAACCTCTATCAATAACAAAGTTTCCCAGCCAGCTCATCCAAACACCTGTATTTTTGCCAGCCAGCAAGATTCCTCTGGGGAACAGATAATGTGAGGAACAGATTCGTTGGGTGCCCCTGACCGAGATGAGAAATTCTCTCACCGGTCTCAGTTCGTACCAGCCTCATGAAAATGACCACAAATCTCAGACCGGGACCAGATCGAAATTTCAAGCCTGTATGCTTTTTGGTCAGCCCATATATTTTTTAGACAAGACATATCATTTCATCCCGAAACCAGGTATTTGCAAAAATATCATGGCGGTACAAATTCATACCGGTCTGAGTTTCCGGTTCCGGTCTCATGTAAATACAAATATTTTCATTGTATATTTTGGCTACCTAAATTTAACATTGTTATTTATGCTTTTTTCCTGCTAAATTACTCAAAACAATGCTTCCGTAATGTGCCCTATTCCAAACCGGAGCCTTTGCGCTTGTACGGGGAAAGAAAGACATCTTTTGACAATAGCCTTGGTGGGGTTATTCACCCATTATTTTAAAAATGGGGTATAGTATGCCATGGCTCTTGTGCGTTTGAAAGGAGAACAAAAATAAACAAACAATATACGCATAATTAAGTTCACAAGCACCGGATTACATCCTTAAGTAAGTATGAGTATTTTCTTAATTTAATTTTGGTTTGTTTTCACATTTCAGTGACATGACACAATCAGCATCTCTGTTTATATGGTTTCGGGTACCCGACACTACCCCTCCCCTCCCCCCCCCGAATTACCATGGGTGAGATATTTTTCCAGTCATTTGTTTAAAAATTCTATCAATCGTTTACATGAGGAGGGCGAGACAACTCCGGGAGGCGGGTTGTCTCTACTCGGCAGATAAGGTAACCCCTGGTGGGCGAGACAACAATACGGGTTGTCGCTGTTTGGAAAAATTTTTCCCCTGTACGTGTTATTTGTCTTCTTTAAATATGCCTGATAATTGAGACCAACAGGCAAAGTAACACACGCTCAAACAAAATATTCGTAAAGGGGGAAGGAGGTAAATTTAAAATTGGACGGCCACAGTGATAATTACCCAAAAAATGGAGAGGATAATACGTATCTAACGTATTCAATAGCAAGATTGTCTACACAGAACATTTTGACGTGTTCCTAACAGCACAGCATTTATTTACTCTTGATCCAGAAGACGTCGGCGAAACACCAAAAGATAAACGATAAACCAAGCAGGTACCCTGTAGCGCGGACGGCTGTACACACGCTACCAAGCACGATCAAACGGCAAAAAGCTAGACAATTGCAATTGAATATCATTGTTGTTGTTTCATCTTTAACACACTCACTTTGGAGGTTGGTTGGCTGTATCTTGATATGCATTAATGTAACAGCGCGATGCTGTTAGTGAGTTTCAAATATGCTAGTCAATACTTGGCTGTGTAGCCGCGTGATGCGGTTCCAGTGGAGACCCACAAATTGACCCTTGCTCACCATAGAGTCTCCAGTAGCTCAGTGGTTAGAGCATCCGACTAGATCACGGAGGGTCGTGGGTTCAAATCCCATCTGGGACTCGGATATTTTTCCGAGTCTTCATTTCTCCTTACATTGAATATCATTGTTGTTGTTTCATCTTTAACACACTCAAGTAAATACACAAAGGAAAAAATACGTAATTAACCAACGGCACGCAAAAAAAAACTGGAACAAAAACGCCCAAACTCACAATTCTGTGCGCTTCTTGACCCAGAAGAACAAGACGCTGATGGGCGCTGAAGGCGACAAAAACTTGCGCATGCGCACCGGGATCATTTGACTTAGGTCGGCAAAGCGTTCATATGGCTATTGCATTAATGAATTCATGTGTAATGCCATTGCAGTAAAGCACTATTCTTCAATACCTGAACTGTAGATAGATAGATAGATAGATAGATAGCTTTATTACAATAACTCCTAGCAGCTCCCGGGCCGGCTGAAACATGACTTATTTTACAAATTAATTGTGTAAGGAAAATAGGAAAAAATATCTAAAACATGAATTATTTTACAAATTAATTGTGCAAGGAAATATGAAATATGAATGAATATATCTATTACTACATAAAAGGTTTAAAAATCTATTATAATATGAATGTCTATAAAATGTAAAATACTGTATATATCAATAATATTTACAAATAGATAATAAAGATTTGTATGATATTTGCGAAGATCTAGTAATGGCCGCTTTCTTAACTTTTATTCTGTAATCCAGTCACAGACGAATACTACGACATTTTCCCCTTTCCCGCCCAACGGAAGAAAAAATACCCCGAAAATCACATATACGGTTACTTTGGTTGGCAGTCAGTGTTAGAAAAAAATCTAAAAGAGATGTCGAGTGCCGTTCATAGTTTTAATGTCCATGCTGTAATTCACCTTTTTTTTTTCCGGTTGTAATTTTTTTTATATGGAAAAAAACCAAAACAAATTTTTTGTTTTGTATA
>NC_090891.1:18480152-18485152 GCF_036669925.1 Montipora capricornis | reverse complement strand
TGCGCCCAAAAATATTGTAATTGTTGCTATATTATCTCACTGTAATAGTATAATACTAAAACAACAGTTCATCTAGTTGTGGATATTTACCTCGCCGATTTGTGGCTCAGCAAATATCCACCACTATCCACCTCCACTTTAGTGACTGGTTGTTAAATATTAATGGTATCAAATGGTGTAGTATACATCCTGAAATTACTTACTAACTTAGAGTTCAGAACTCTGGAATCATGTGATGTCCAATAAGGGTGAGTTCAAAAGAATAATAAATTGCTTTTTAACGTGTCCCTTACAAGTGACATCTCTCCATTCCAAATAGCTCTTGAGAGCTTCCTTGCATTGTATTGTTTGAAGTCAGTCAGTGGTTATTTTAACTCTCTCAATTACACTGGAAGCACATTGATGACAATCTCCTCACAAGATATCCAAGGAAAAAAACTGGCACGAGCAGTGTTTATATTAATCTCCTTTGTAGCCATCTTTTGGGGCATCACAGAACACCTTCTTTGAGTCTCAGAGTAACATTGTGTGGCATCCCAAAAGATAGCAGCAAACGAGATTATATATATGGAAAGGATCCAAATTTTTAATGAAAATTGAAACTCTATGACAAGAGTATTTTCTCACAGTTCACTGTCTATGTTGTATTTCATCATGAATTCAAAATCTCTGTAACTCACTCTTCCATCTCTATCAGTGTCTACTTCACGAAACAATCTCTCCACAGTAACTGGATCCAAAAATGGAGCTACTTGAAGAAAAACTTTTTTGGCAACATCTAAGGTGATGAAACCTTGACACCTTGCATCAAATGCAAGAAACATCTGTCGTATTTTGTCATCAATATCCTCAGCCAAAATCTTTGTTTTTGCAATTTCTGTGAACTGGTCTAAAGTCAGGCCAACTTGAGGATTTGTACTGACTGCCGAACTACTCTGTTGTGTCAGTGATTGGTCACCTTGTAAATGCATACCCAATGAAGTTTGCTGATGTGTCTTATTAATCATGAGCTGATCAACTTCTCTCTTCGACGGTTTGTAGCCAAATAACGAGACAAATGCAACTTTGAGGTCTTCTCTTGTCAAAAGACCTTTCTTTCCTTCATCTGCATTGTGGAAGGCATCTGCAATTTGGCACATTTCTTCTTCTGTGATTTTTCTTGATGACTTTAAATGAGGCATTTCATGTATGTAATTCTGCATTCCCAGCTGTCTTTTTGTACCACTATAAAATTTGCAACCAAAACCTAAACAACAGAGTAATAGTATTTTGGTTAGTGTCAAACTCAGAAAAGTGCCTACACTAACATCATTTCAGGAATGTTGATTGTGTAGCCACTGTCAAAGGAACACTTTGACATTATGACATTCAGGAAACCTCAAAATGCAAAATAATTTTAACTAATTTTACAGTTGCTATTATTTGCAACACAGTCCCATTTCCCATTTCAAATTAAGTTTTTTTCAAGGGTCACAATTCAAGAAAATGTTTTACAGTCTAAACTCCCATAGAATTGGGTCATGTGAATTCGAATATCCCTAGAATTAATTCCTTTTTGGAGGGAAAAAGCCAGAAAACACACCTTTTTTATTTCCATAAACTAAGTGCAAGTATTTTATTTTCTGGAGGGTGTAAAGTGCAGGCTGCATGTTAGGGTTGCGGGTGACGCTAAATCATGTGGGTGGGTGGGTCGTGGGTAGGTGGGTTGTGGGTGGTGGGTCGTGTTTGTTTGAAGATAAAAAAAGATGTATATTAGCTCCCTCAGTGCTCGGTCCAAAATTGTCTTAAGTCTTGTCTGTTTCGAGAATTTCTAGTCGTTGATTAAAAAAAGAGTTAGGGTTAGGGACCCACGACCCATCCACCCACGCTGATTAGACACTCTCCAGGGTTGCAGGTCATTGTTTCACGATAGCTGAGACAACTAAAGCTAACATTACGCTAAAATTAAGCCCAAGGTTAGCATTTTTGTAAAGGTATTGATTGTTTCAGTTATGGTAATACAATGACCTGCAACATTAACTTGCAACCTGCACTTTGCACCCTCCGCCCTCTGAGTTTTTTCACAAGCTTATTTATTAAAGTAACTTGTGAGACACTAGGCTGGTACTTCTCTGGGCTTTTCTTACCCTGAAAAGAGGTCCATGAGAGTTTTAGACAAATTGTTTCTCACTATGAACCTTGGATCTAGGTCAAGCTGTGTCGCACATGTTGCTTCTTCTCTGAGCACAACGCAGTCCTTCAACTTCGTCCGCCATATTCGATTCTCCTGATGCCTGAGTAACCAGGTCTTACTTGTGAAGCCCAGTTTTCCTACGGTTGCGATACTCCGCGAAACAGCTACAGCGATGCCTTCGGAAGGTGAAGCAGTTGTCTTCTCAATTTCTGCTTTAACGACCGTTTACCCGTTATATTTGACTTTAAAGAGTGTTTCTCGACTCTTTTGTCTTTTTCTACAGGCGTTGAAGTGTTTTCTAACCCGTTAGCTCCCCCGTCACTGTCAGGCCATCATGGCGGACACCCGGGAGGGTAAGTAATTTGCTTTCCGATTTAGCGGAGTCCGTCATGCCAAGAATGCCAAATGAAAGCAATGTGGACAAACGAATCCTTACATTGTTGTCTTACATTCATCGGAATGGAACATTTCTTTGACAATATCATTTCATTTTAGTAAACAGTTATAAGCTTCGCTAATCTAGATCTGCATGCATTCATTATGCACGAACACCCAAGCTAAACGTCGATCGATACGAGTGTTTATTCTGTTTCATCAGTAAACCACACATTTCTTCCTTGATGTCAAAGCTTAAATATGCCTGTTATTGTAAAAGTTAATATAACTATTTGAAAAGGAAGCTGTCCTGTTCAGCCAGTGATGATGAGTAGTGCTTTAATTTATTTCCGACAAATGTGAACACTACGTGTGCCTCGTTTCTGCACTGTTGGCGTCAAGGACTCATAGATCTCTCGTCAGCTTGTTTTGTTGATACCTCCGACAATGCAGTGATTTGACGACATAAGGACGGTGCTTACTATTTCAAAGGTATTTTTCCCGGATTCTGAATATGCAGGAAAAGCAAATCTTAACAAGTGTTATTGAAATCCAAAAAGGGAATTTACAAAACAAAAAACAAAACAAAAAAAAAAAACGGGCTAACCTCAACAAACCTTTCCACATTATTCATTCTCCAAAATCGTCCCAAAAATATATTGTTGTTTTTACAACCTTTGTTATTCAAAATTAAGATTTTATTAACTTTTCTATTCACTTTGATAGATGGGAAGAGCAGTCTTAGTTTGATCCATGACCATACAGTGAAGGGGAATGGATTTGATACTGGGTTGACGTCGCAAAGTACTTTGCATCGCTGTTTTCAAAGAACCATCACAATGCAAAGCAGTCTGTGACGTCAACCAGGTATTAAATCCATTCCTCATCTCTGGGTGGTGATAGATCAAATTACAACAGATTTAAACTAGTTTACCTAAATGGTAGAAATGCTGCCGAGGGGAAGGGAGACGTTCAATTATGCTTGAGGGAATTAAACAATGGTTTGTGTGTGGAAATGAAGGCAGGTTTTACTAGGCCTTAGGCAGGGATGGTACAAAATGTGGACCGCCAAACTGGAACCCCAACTGGACCTCCTTCAGGACCACACTCGAGAGAAGAAGAAAACAATACATGGTTTTCACAGTGACGTCATCAAATCACAACGTCTTCTAAATTAAAGGAGGGTTAAGATGACCTAGAAATAAATCTTTTTTCAAGTTTCCAGTTCCGTGATGTCTTCCGTTTCGTGTATGTAGCATTTTGAATTTCCAAATTGTCACCTTGTGTGACACCATGATACAAAGCTTACTTGGGTGCAAAAAAAGTCTGTCCCTATGAATCTCAGAAGTTTGAGCCTTTCAAGTACATCACGAGATGCATTCATACATATGTATTTTATCTCTTGAGTGAAAAGTACCAGCTTCCATTGAAAATTGCAATCCAGTCGTTTTATGTTGATATTGGTGGACCACATGGCATCTCCATACAAAACTCTACGAAGTTGCATCAAATGCTTCGACAAATAAATCAGAAATGATGCACCACACAGACCTAAGAATTGGAGAGGTGGTTTGAAGATTTGTTTCCTACAATCCAACTTCATGGCCTTTTTCATTGAATGATTTCAAATTTATTTTTTTGTTGCCTGACAGCATAAACTATCTATAGTTTGAGGATACGAGAAGCGAAATGATAAACAGAGTGGGATCAACAAGATAATACCGCGCATCTTAATTCCTCCATTTGCGCACAACCACAATTCCTTGCACCTTTGACCACCATCCCTTCCGTTTTGTAGAAAAATGTGTTCTTCTCCCAATAATTTAGAGAGGTGCCACGTTCGTTCACTTCAGGCTTACTCTCTGTGGCAGCGATTAGTAATATGAAAGCTGTTAGTAACAGGATCATTAAAAAAAACATACATGGTGTATGACATTGAAATGCAATGAAACAACAACTTTGGCTTTTTCAAGCAACTTTGTGTAAGTTATCCATGGTTTATAGCAGTGAAGTGCTTGTTTATTTTTATTTTAGTATTCCAGCTCTCACAAATGAAGATTTCAGAAAGCTTTTGATGACACCGAGGTCAGGTGCTCCATCTGTAGCTCCACCGTCGGCAAAGCCTTTAAGTCACTCTCTTAAGAGTGTTCCAAGTAGCATTCATTCACATCGCATCAGCAGGTAAGATAAAAAATCAAATATTTACTATGGAAATAATAATTATTATTTCCTACTTACAGGTTAATAATTCACTTCACATGTTACTACACCTGTACATTTCTTTCATTGTATAATTACAGGGGTTTCATTAGAAGTCGGTAACCGGTGGTATACCGCCGTCTGTTTCTGAGAAATTTGCCTCTCACCACCGGCTACTGTGCCTTGATTTTCACTCAAACCCTTGTAAAAGACAAGAGGGAATTTCATTGATAAGCCCAGGCATCTACTGGAA
>NC_090891.1:18470152-18475152 GCF_036669925.1 Montipora capricornis | reverse complement strand
ATAATTGATTTTGTAGTCTTTAGAAAGGAGAGATACACTGTACATGTACCTATTGTGTAAGGTATATTTGTTATACCATAATTTTAGTTTTTGGTCAAAGCATTTCAAATAAAATATTGTTTTCTATGTGATAAAACACTCCTTAAAACAGTTTAAGATAGAAATTCACAAAGCTAATGATTGATGACATTTCCCTCTATCATGAGGTCATTATCATTTCAACAGTGTATGTGATAAATTCTATAAATTATGCTATAAAGGAAAGTAAATAATCAAGTTAAAACCACCAACTACAGTAAAAACTCATAATTCACTAGTTAGGCCAGAAGCTTTAGTTAGCACTGCACGTGTTGGGGTCATTTGTTTGAATTCATTTGTCACCTTGAAATTCCTAAGATATTTCTAAGGAGTCAGTTGCATTTTTCTATAGTCATAGAAGATAATAATAATGTCAGACCTGCTAATCATAATCCTGAAGAATGTCTCATAAAAATAGAAACAGGTTTTAATAGAATTCAATTCCAAAGTAAATTAAACCATAACTGTATAAAAATAAGTTGCATTTCATTATTTCTGCATTGTTAAGGTGCGTAGTGAAATTGCTGAGGATGAAGAAGAAGATGAAGAACTGAATGTAAAAAAAGCAAAATACAAACAGAAGGATAAGTATGTTTCTAAAGACACTTTGTGTTCTTGTGTGTGTGTGTGTGTGTGTCAGCTTACTTGTACAATTTTCTACTATTTTTGGCTGGGATGGTCACCAAGATTTCAAGTTGCTGGGTACAGTTTTATGTTATTAGAGGCAGTTAACCAAGCAGCAAAGTGGCTTTCCATTGTACTAGGAACGTAGCTAGGGTGTCATGCTACAACAAGTTGCAAAATTAGTGGAGGCACTTCACCTCTTGATGTGTTATTAATGTACCTGTTATCTCCCACACTGCAGCCCCCTCCCCCCTTATCAATGTTTCTAGTAATACAAAAATTGCTGAAAACTTAAACAGTCAACATTGAATGGAGAAGAGGGATGGGGGGAGTGGGAAAGGTTGGAATTTTAGATGTGGCCGGTATTGGTAGCTAGGAAAGCTGTTTTTTAACGGGAGTGTCTCACCAATTTTGCATCCTGTTTGTAGCAATAGCCAAGGGAATCCCCTGCTCCTTCCGTTTATTGACAGCACTGCATTTTGTCAACTTTTTATTTAGAGAAGTGATGGTTCTAAAATGCCCAAAGGTGTACTTTTACAAGGATCTTGATTTGCTTCTGCCTGTTGCTAACAATCTCCATTATTTTGTTGCTACCTAAGTATAAATAAAATTATTTTTATCAAACAGGGTTTTGTCTAACGATTACCAACTATTCCTATTTTCTACAGGGAAGAAGAAGACAATGGTGACGAGATTGAATTTACTTCCAAATTAGGTAACCTACATGTCGCACGGTTTGGGGTCAAAATTGCTTTAATGTCAGGCATTGAATTTTTAACTGTCTTCCATTTATTTAGGGCTGAATTGTTCCAAGAAACAAGAGTTCTACTATGTGTACATTATGTGAATGTATTACATCCTACAACAACATAGTCATAAGAATCACTTTAGTGTGGAACACAGAATTAATTATACTGATTAATTTAAACTTTGGAGAGAAATTTTCCATGACTTCATATATTCTGTCTTTCCTGTACATGTATATCAATCTGCTACAGGTTTATCATGAACCCACACAGTGAAAAGCTCCCAGTTGGCCTTGATAGCTCAATTTGTAGGTCACTGCACTAGTACGATTGTTTAAGAATTAAGAATCACTTTAATTAACTATCTCTCATATAGCTGAACACTAGTGCCTTGCTAGCTAATTATTCAGGAGAATGTGGAGTAGAAGAAAATCAAATCAAAGCAGACCAACCCTTAAGCCTCCCCCACCTAAGAGTGACACGTTGATTTTACATTTAAGGGGCGTTTACACGACATAGAAAAAATGGCACGGGCCCAATAAAAACTGGAACGGTTCAAGCAGCTTTTACATAGAAACAGTGAACTTTTATCCGTTCCGTGACGGGTCCATAGGCGCCTGTGGACCCTTCGTTTCCAAGGATAACTTTTCGGGTTTTGATGTCATTTAACTGATAATGGTCACAGTGCACCAGTTTGATTTAACGATTGCCATTAGATTTTGGCAGGGTTCATTGCTCATGATGTCAAGGCCCTAAAAGTTACTCTTGCAAAGCAAGTTGCCCTTGACAATAAGGGAACTCAAAAATTGAAACTTTGTTGCAAAACTTCACAGTGTAGTACTCGGCTGAGATTTGTAGTAAATGTCGCCTTTGATGGGGAAAACCAGAGTAACCTTAGAAAAACCTCTCAGAGCAGACAATACCGTAAACACCTGAAGATACTCCGCACCTTTTCCTCTAAAATTGTTGCTAGAAATTGGAGGTGGGGCTTATCTGTGGGGACTTTTGAAAAAGGGCTGCTTCCAGTGTCCAGTGTCTGATCTAATACCTGGTTACTAAGCTACGCACGTTCCACTCATGTTTCTTGTTGTGATGCAAAAATCTGTGGAAAAACTGTGTTGAGTTAAATGAAGAAATTCCTGTCAACAATTACCAGACAGGGATCAACCATATGTCAAAGTTGGTAGAAATGCTGTTCATTATATTGAAGTGCTAAAATTGTGAGTAAGACTTTGAAGTGTTTTCCGTTTCAATATTAATAGTGAGTTTACGTTTGATGAACAGTGGATGAAGAAGACTTCCAAAAACTGGACTTTAAATTTCTTTTGATTTCTTTCAAAAACCTTTTTTTCAAAAATTGAGCTGCTAAATGTAGGGTGCAGCTTGTCTGCAGGTGTTTACGGTACAGTCGAACCTTGATTATCTGGACTGGTTGGGACTAGACGAAATAGCCCGAATAATTGAGAACATGAATATTAATGAGGAACAAAGACTGATTACATTAAGAAAGCAACATTTAATCGTGAAACAAAAAATTTGCAAATTGTTTGGAAAACAATATGGTCTACATCTTCACTGTCCGTTGTGAATACCTGTACACATGTCGGCAAACATCATGATCTTTTCCTTGCTCTTGCGGATATCAGATATCTGCCGTTTACTAACGGTATTCAGCTGACAAATTGGTTCCTTTTTCTTCTTTCTCTAATCGCAAAATTATAGCCTGTTTATCTTTTATCGAAAGAATGGATCGCTTACGCTTCAAGGACATCATGATTGTGATCATGACTAATAAATATTCATGACAAAATTGGGAGTAGAGAAAAAGTCCGGATAATCGAGGTCCAGATAATCAAGGTTTTGTCTGTACTCATAAATGGCAAGTACTCTGACCCCAACTTTAAACTCTCCTTCCTTTAATTTATGTTTTTGAATCGACATACTTAACCTTGGTACATGTATAAGCTACATGTAGTCAATAAAACGACATGTACTGAACAACATAGTTATCCTTGTACTCTCTCGTTGAAGGCCAAAAGGTATACAAAGCATTGTTTAGAAGTCGACCACCTGAGAGGAATGAACTTTTTCAACCAGGACGCATGGTAAGGGGCCAACTTTACAATGTAGTTTATCCTTGTCATCTTCCAGTCAGTTGCGTGAGTTTTTAAAGAAAAGGGCGATGCGATGCTGGGCTCAGCTAATAATTTTTATAAATACCTTGGATGCATGATCAAAGATGACAATAGTGGAATTCTGCTAGCATTGTATCATTAGTGCTATAGATGTATCTGGAGAAAAATCTCTGTGGGAAAAATAGAATAATAATTATCAGCAATTCATGGCTTGATGCTGTCAAGCTACAACAGTCATGTTTGGTCTGGTTTCATACAAAGTATGACAGCCTGCTCTAATTTAAAAGTACCACTGTACCTACTGTCCTCTTTACATTACAAATTTTGTACCACCAAAAATAAACCTGCTGAACTAATTCACCCTCATTACAACAAAATGCTCAAGAGAATCCAAACGCTGTACGTTAAGTCCTACATGTAGCTGTAATAATGCAGGATGTTCAACTGTTTATCGGCCTAGTTTTGCAACTGTCCTGGGACTGGTTGCTCAAAGCCTGGTTAGTGCTTCCCCATGGGTTGAGAGGTTTTCATGTTGTTTAACGCTCAATGCTTCAAGCAACCCGGACCTGTATTGCAGTAGTGGGGCATGCAAACTAGTAATCAGGGTTGACATTAGTAATCCAGGAGTTGAAATTGAAAAACCTTGTTCCAATTGAGAACACCATATGAATGTTGTACTGACTGCAACCGTAATAAAATTATCATAATACCAACTTCATTCATTCACTTCAATGAAAGGGAAGAGAGGTTATCCCTATTGAGGGTATCCGCCCACAGGCAGATGTAATTTAATGATCAATTTTGATGAGGAAGGAAAACCGGGGTACGGCCAGGAGAAAAACCTTTGGAGTCAGAGTGAGATTGACTGAAACTCAGCCCACATACGACCTCAGGGTCGAGGGTTGAACCCAGATCGCAGGGGTGGGAGGCATGGCTGATAACCGCTAAGACACCCTGACTCCCGTAAACTTAATATCACACACACTACGGTGTAATTCTTTTTGCAGGCCTATGTGTTTGATGTGGAAGATGAGTATGCTGAAAGTGATATTCCTACAACCCTTATCAGAAGTAAAGCAGATTGTCCTGGAATTGAGGTTAGGGTCATAGCTAGTTCCACTCAATCTTGTTCTCAAATACATTGTACAGGAGCTGCTGGTTGAGAAAAGAATGGAACGAAAAGTATGGGACCAATTTATGGTAACGGAGTCATTTATGGTACTTGTAAGGCTTGGTTAGCTTCTAAGGAATTAATTCAAGCAATTAAATAAAATTTTATCTACAGTACAACTAAATAAAAATAATTATCTTCTTATTTTTTCTTCATTCATTGATCAAAGTAATTATTATTATTCTTTAAAGAATTATTTTGTTCGAAAAGCCAAGATTGTAGGCTTGAAGCCATGCCGGTATTAAT
>NC_090891.1:18447652-18465152 GCF_036669925.1 Montipora capricornis | reverse complement strand
TTACACTAATCCTGGATTAAGTTAATCGGCTTTTGAACAACCGGCCCCAGATGTTAGACAGAGTAAAATCTGTCAAGTCTCACTTCCAGGAGTCATTAGGTTCAATTATTAACCATTGTTTTTAGAAACTTTATCATGAAGCAAATTTTGATATCTCCTACTTGTATACATGTATGTAATTGAGGCCTTGAAAGTACATGTGAAGTTGTAGTTCACAAGACGCTTTATTAATAATACTCATGAAATGGGGCTTTAAGGGTTTTTTTGCAAATACAATGTACTTACTTATACTCAGAGTGGATAACAATGAATTGGCAATGCATGCTGTATTGATTGGTAAACAGGACATTAAAAGTAATTTGACGTTATGAAGCAATAATATGACATTTACAATATTGTGTGTATGTTGCTGAGTACAGTAATTCATTTGCACAGCATTTGACAGGATGAAAAGTTTCCTTTTTACAAAAATTAGAATTTTTTTCAAAAAAACGTTTTTCTCCTTCTCCAGCATGAAATGGAAGAGAGAGCAGCGTGGGACTCAGTTGATCCAAAGTATCCTTCTACAGTGTATATCAATATACAATAGACATATAGTGGAACATTGTATTGAATGTTGCTATGAAATGAGCTTAGTGTAAAATTCATAATACACACACATGTAACCTCTCTAACAACTTTATTGTCAAGTGAAGATTGTACATATGTATGCTTTAATTAAAACATCCAGGAGATTCCAATATTGGTTGCCAGCTCCTGGAATGGGGACTGCATGTTCTCCAATGGGAGGCAAATCCTGGCAACCCAACCATGAGCCCCCCCAGACAGAAGGGGAAGGAAGCAGGCCCAGCATCACATGATAAAATCAACGGAAAGAGAAAGGGAAGGAGGAATTGCAAAAAGCTGTAATTCAATACAACACACATTGCACGTTCATTATTAAAGAGCAGATGTGATCCTTGCACACGGGCTGACCACTTAAGATGGACAATGATAATAGTCAAGTAAAGCTATGATCCTCGCAGTTATGGACGCAATTTTAGCAATTGCGTAGAGAAGCCTGAAAAATTCAGGACCTCAACGGGGTTTGAACCCGTGACCTCGCGATACCGGTGTGATGCTCTAACCAGCTGAGCTATGAGGCCATTGACATTGCGAGCTGGTCATTTGTAGGTTCAAATTTTGCCGTGAGGAATGACTGATTCATTCCGATTCATTCCTCACAGGAAAATTTGAACCCACAAATGACCAGCTCCCAACGTCAGGGGGTTCATAGCTCAGTTGGTTAGAGTGTCACACCGGTATCACAAGGTCACAGGTTCAAACCCGGTTTAAGTCCTGCATTTTTCAGGCTTCTCTACGCAATTGCTAAAATTGCATCCATAACTGTGACGATCATAGCTTTACTTGATTTCATATCTACAGTTCAGTACATGATTCATTTCGTATATCATTTCGTTCTTTAATGATGATAGTGCTCTTTGTTTTTAACTTCGTTAATCAAATTGCGTTGAGATTGAGGAAAGAAGCAGGAGTGAGCTGGGGAAATCTGTGTGTACACAGACGTAAACTATTCATGGACTTGTATAGTACTGTTGGTACTTACATGTACAGCTGTATAAGTGGTTAAATTTATTTCAGGTCAAAATGATTTTAACCCAGGTTGATATGTAATTTCTTTGTCTCTATTTATGATGATGATTACCAAGCACAAAGAAATGAAATCAACCTGAAATCAAATTTAACATGTACTGTACTGTAATTGTCATTTCATATAGAACATTTCAGAGTGTTCTTTTGGTATTTTGGATTTGAAAGACTTCTGTATTTGTACAGTATTAGTGACGCTGTTGATGTGACATGTTTCTTGTGGATTAGAATAGGTATTACCACCTTTGATTAGTGATGCCAACGCTTACTCTTGTTTGTGAAATTGTCATTAATCACAATAATAGCTATAATAGTTTTAAAACTTAACCATTTTGTAAGACAAAGGAGGAAAGACAGAAGTTCTCGCAAAGTGAAGGATGTCAATTACATTCCAGACAGCTACTCAGAGTGTTATCCAGGGTAATTATAATTATAATAATTTAAATAAAAATGTTTTTTTTTTTTACAAACAAGCAAATAAGCAAAGAGGTAGTAGAAACAGCAGGCGAAATGATCTTACCACAAATTTCTTTGGAAGTGGATAAGTTTTTAATTACCCTGAAGTGTAACATCAATAATAGTATAAATAGAGCGGTTTTCAAATGAGTGTCGTAAAACCAGAACCAACGTTATTACTTTGGTCAATCAAAAAGGACGGAGACAATCCAGTAAACCAATCAAAACTCGAAGTAATTACACGTAGCCGACACAAAGCGCCGGAAAATGTGCACGCGCGAGCTACGATTGGTTTTAGTTTCACTTGTGATTGGTTAAAAAAGTGGCGCGAGAACTTTGAACCAATCATTGAGTTAAGTAATGAAAAACCAAAGTAATTATCTAATTACTTTCGACACTCAATTGAAAACCACTCTAATAATAATAATAATAATAATAATAATAATAATAATAATATTTTTTTTAGGGCAGTTGATGTGCCATATGATAGTGATGAGGAAGCGGACTACAGTAAGATGGATCTGGTAAGAGTTGTATTGATTATTTTATATTCTTAAATTTTGCAAATTAACAAACTATGTACATGCTATTTCCTAGACTTTTCAATCCTCTGCATGTACCGGGGTAATTCAAATTTCTGTTGTTTGATGCATAATAAGCACAAAGAATGCAATTTAAACAATGAAATAATTTTGGTGTATTTTCATCCTATGGCCTTAATTTTGTTATGTGTTGGACTTACAAGAATTTATTGAACAAGTGAGGTGCTGAAAATTTTTGAATTTGTCTGAAATTTGATTATTGTGTAGTTTAATATGATTATGTGTATATTAGTTTTGAAGGCTGTGCATAAATTGCTTCACTAATAAAAAGGGAGTTAGACCATATTTTGACATTAAAAAAGAACCTAGCCAACAGCAACTTTGGATAATTATGTGCAAAATACTGGTTGGTTTTTATTAAAACAATAATAATGCTGATGTGTCAGTATCTTAAAGGAAATCCATTCCCAACTTTTTCTTTACAGTGTACTTTAATTCATTTAACAGTACTATTTTTTGGGTTATATTTTTTTCTGTATAACAGGCTTCCATTACAATACATGTAACATCATTTTTTTCTAATTAACAATGCTATTAATGGTTCTTAGACAAGACTGGGCTAACAAAAAAGTCCTTTAATAAGTTGAAGAATTTAATAAAGTAGTGCTTGGAGTTTTGGATGTGCATCCAAAAGGACAAACGAAACATTGAAATGCTTGTAAACTAAACCTGAAGAAATGGGGGATAGGAACCAAGCTTCAAAATTTCCTGACTCTTCCTACTAATTCCTCCTTCAGCATACAAACATATGCACATTTACAGAAATACTTCTATGCATGATCATTCGCGATGTGCCTTACAAATCATCAATTAACTGAAACAGTAGGAAACAGGAATGACCTTTATTTAGCTAGCTGCCTGGCAACATGCAAAGTACAATTGTCCACAGTTACTGCAGCAGCTGCAGTAGCTTATCATCACTAACACAATTGTTTTACAGTATTTACAATCAAATCTATTTGAATTCTCTCCTGTGTTTTGAATCAAGAACAATTTAACTGCTTCATTGTACTATAAGGTTCTTTAACCCATTCACACCACAGTAACCCCGGTTGATGAGTAAAATTGTTTGGTGTTAAGATAAAGTAAATATGTATGTTATTTGCCAGCTGGGAGGTACGTATAGTGAAAAACTGTGATCAAGGTCGTGAAAATGCTGCTGGAGGCCGCAGGCCGAGGGCAGCTTTTTCAAGACCAAGGTCACAGTTTTTCGTTATACGGACCGACCCTTTGCTGGTAAATAGCTCATTTACTTTTTTCCTCTCGCTCTCTCTCTTCTTCTCTGAAATCAATATTATGATTGCTGACTCGCACTTCTCTTGCTAGCGAATGCAAAAAGCGACTTACAAACTGAACATTTCAAAGAGAAATGTACCGTATTTCTTTTAATTCTATTTCCATGCCTCATGTCTAATAAAAATCTGTTTTGAAACACTTACTTCTGTATGTAAACAGACTCGGTGTCAAAAAATGGAAAATTAAGGTCATTACACAAGCAAACTCAACCAGGGCTAGGATTCTGCCCAGGTTGGTGGGCAAGATTGCAGTATTAGCAGAATTCCGCCTGCTCGCGCATTGAGAAAAAAATAAAATCTTTCAATTCTCACTCCCAGGAGTCAATGTGTTAAAAGATAAAATTATTTTCGTGGTGCAAACTATTATAATATGTGCAATTTGTTTTCCATTAGTAATTCGTGCAACTAATAAATTACTTTTATTTTTAAACATAAAAACTTTAATTTAGACCGAGAGCATACAGCTCTGGTTTAGGTATAAGTAATCAAAATTTAGTAATTAAACTAAAAAGTGTTAATTGATAACAGGGTTACAAAGTTGGAACCTTACAAGGTCGAAAATACTTTGCAAAATTTGTTAGTACTCCAATTTATTGAATTAATTAATTTGTGAAATAATTTTTTGTTGAAAAAAGACTGACTTCTACTGTATTTAGCTTATCAGTAATGTAGTTTCTGTAGACTCGTCCGTTCTTACATGTTAATAATTGGGAATGATCGTAGTAACTGTGATGCTGAACCTCTTTAAAGCAAAGTATATTTAATATTAGTCTGTTTTAAGGCGATCTGTAACCTATGCCATAAAGAATGTTAAAAAATCAAAGCATTGAAGTTAATGCTTCAAATCTATTCTAAGGCTAAAGTTATCGGCACTTATCGCCGGTCTTAGTAGCATTAAGCGACTAGGAGTCTTA
The DNA here is from genome assembly GCF_036669925.1 of Montipora capricornis. Classification (NCBI taxonomy): domain Eukaryota; kingdom Metazoa; phylum Cnidaria; class Anthozoa; order Scleractinia; family Acroporidae; genus Montipora; species Montipora capricornis. Next base: position 18,460,235 of record NC_090891.1, on the reverse strand, counting down.
ATATTCCCCCCTGGATAGGATGCCAGTCCATCGCAGGGTAACGCCCAGCATTACTCCGGTACGCACTTATACACCTGGGTGGAGGGAGTCACCGTGAGAGTAAAGTGCCTCAAGTGCCCAAGAACACAACACAATGTCCCCGGCCAGGCCCCGAACACAGACCACTCGATCCGTTGTCAAGCACACTAACCACGAGGCCACCGCGCCTCCCACAAGGCTAAAGTTACAGTACATATAATATAAAATGAGTTCAACCTGTCAGGGTTCAAATGCTCTGAATGAATGAAAGAATGCATTCATTTGGTTTTTCACATGGGACTTTTCATATCCTAATTTGAAATATTTTTAGTTAGATATTTACCGGGCTGTGGGTTGATGAGTTTGCTGTTATAATTATTATTAAAGACTGAAATGCAGCCAGGATGAGACATAATCAAAATAAAATAAAAACGTTCCCTGGCTGAAAACTCAAAAAAGAACATGAGCTTTCGGTTGTCAATCTACAGCCTTCGACAGATAAAAGTGGAATGCAGGATAACACAAATATATATAAAAAAAGGCGAGATAAAATAATAAAAGAACAAAAGAAGTAAAGATGTGTAAATTAGATTATTATTGTTTAAAAAAAATTCTATAATGGTTTGGAATTGGCTTAGAATAATATTATTGTCAGCATGCTTGGTAGTAGAGGCGTGCCAAGCCTCGAAAGTTTTTCTAACACTAAAAGAGCCTTTGTCGATAACACTAGAATTATCAAAATCTAGGCGATGGTCGAATGACCATGCATGTTTCGCAATGTTTGATCCATTAGTTTGACATTCCTGGTGTGTTCTTTCTTACGAGTTTCAAAATTAGATCAATGAAAAAAGATAAATCACCAGCTACATGTATGTCATTGTCCAGTTGGTCTTGCTGTAAAATAAATAAATAAAAAAAAGTTACTAATTGGGTGTCTCATCCTTTTCACAGGGCAACAAGAAAGGTCCCATCAAGCGTTGGGATTTTGAAACAGAAGAGGACTACCACAGTTACATGGAAAGCAGAGAAGCACTTCCAAAGTTTGTACATTTTGCTTTGAATGCTTTTACTGCATTTCAATATTAGGAATGTCTTAATAATAATGTTGTGACGGTGGGTGGAAATGCTAAACATTGGCTTTACATTTTACAGTGCATTCCTCAGAGTTGGTTAATTTCAATTAAAATTAAAATTAACCAACTCTGAGGGATGCACTGTAAAATGTAAAGCCAACAATAAAGAAGTTCTAATCTCCAACAAAATAATAAAGGTGATGTTTTTGCTCTTTTTTAAGAGCTGCCTTTCAGTTTGGAATCAAGATGTCTGAAGGACGGAAAACACGCCGTGCAGGGCCCAAGGATGAGAAGGCTAAGCTAGACAGAGACTGGCAGAAAATTAGTAAGGTGAGGGTCAAATGAATCAGTCTTGTCTTCTAATTATTGGTTTTCATTGGTATGCTTTGTGGTCATGTTTCATCAAAAAACAAAAAAGGAAAATGTTTACCTATTAAGGACGGTGCCTACTAATTCAAAGGTATTTTTGCCCCGATTTACGATTATGCAGGAAAGGTAGATCTTAACAAGTGTTATTGAAATCCAAAAAGAAAATTGGGGGTAACCACGCATTTTTCAAAGATAATTCATGAACAATATTTGTAAAAAGCTCTAGAATACAAAGGAATGTATGGCGTTCTTTCTCAATTTGAAGCTCAATTATCTCTAAAGAATGCGTGGTTACCCCAATTTTCTTTTTGGATACCAAGAGTACTCACGAAGATCTATTTTATCTGCGTAATTTTAAATCGCGCAAAAATATCCCCGCATTAGTAAGCATGAGCGATAGGAAATTTGAGTATCTGGAGATGCGCAGAACGTATGCGCAATAACAATAGTAGGCACCGTCCTTAAAGTGCCTATAATTTTTTGTTTTGCTTCGAGAAATCTTTGTATCGCTCTGAGCAAAATGGCGCAAAAATTTTTGTTTTTGGTTAAAACCGGAATTTTTTACGAATTTTCAAAGTGGCGGAGACGCGAGATTCGAAAACCCATTACCGAGCTGGTGAGCTTGCCGAAAGGGAATGGGTCGAGTGTAATTCGTGACGTAAAATCCGGACTGTGAGTTTCGCAAGTTGTGACTTCCATCAGAGGTGAAGCCATGCCTGAGAAATGGGAGTGAGATCGCTACAACTTACCAGTTTTGGACTTCTTCTGTCCCATTTAGGCGCTTTTGGAGTGTCTTCTCTAGGGCCTCTACCTCCTTTCTTTCTTGTTCGTACAACTCTAGCCACTCTTCGTCCGCTAGGGGATCGTCAGCATATGCCTCGTGCGTGTCTTCCTCATCGCTGGCCGCAAAGCTCGAGTTTGGCGAACCTTCAACTTCCAGCTCGTAATCTTCCATTTCTGAAACTTCCGTATCTGAACCGGAGGACAGAATGAAGTCGTTCGAAGCCATTTCTTGATTAACACGTACGCTGGTTACAAACGTCAGCCGAACAGAAATTGTTTTCACCGGCACGCAGGGAAAACTACAAAACTACGCGTCTCCTCTGTTGATTTGCCTGATGCTAATGTCCGGGAATTACGTCACTAGGCCCAGTCTCCCTTTTACCCGGTCGCGGGCAGAGAAAACCGCACTTTAAAAATTCGTAAAAAATTCCGGTTTTAACCAAAAACAAAAATTTTTGCGCCATTTTGCTCAGAGCGATACAAAGATTTCTCGAAGCAAAAAAAAAAAAATCTGGTTTATAGGCACTTTAAGACAAACCTTCATTCCCCAGAAGATTACATGTATTTTGCAGCAGTTTATTTGTTTAGTGAAGACAGCCATGTGGCCAACCTGGCACCATGTGAAAATCATACACACTGCAGTTTCTTTTCCTTCTTAGTAATTAATACGTGTAGTTACTTAACTCATTTTATACGAAATGCAGAAGTGATCCTTGCATTTGACTGCATGGACAATTTTGAGCATTATTGTCTCGTATAGAGCGTTTTCACTCACGTGACCAGCAGCCATATTGGATTACTGAAACAAAAGAAAGCATTTGCATTAAAATAGAGTTCAATTCCTGGAGGATTAGTTTAGTACACCATCATGGCTTCCATTTCTTTGTTTTGGAACTGAAACATGTCCGTCGCAACGTCATGTGAAGACGCTCTGTAGACACCTGAAAAAATTGGCAGTTTCAACAGGATTCAAACCCATGGCCTCTGTGATGCCGGGCAGTGCTCTACCCAACTGAGTTATGAAGCCATACAGTTGGGAGAAAGTCTTGTCAATAGGCCAGTTTCGTATTCTAACGGTTGGACTGGATCTAGCATGAAATGGAGGCTAATGCGGGCAAAATAATTTGCAATTGAAAAGATTTGCCCGCATTAACCTCCATTTCATGCTAGATTCAGTCCAGCCGTGAGAATTCGAAAATGGTCTATTGTCTTGTCTGTGCGAGGATGCACTTCTACATTTCAGCTATAACCTGCACTTCAAACATACATCTCTTTTCATCAACTCATTTTGTTGAGTTGATGATAGTGTAAACTGAAATGGAAATTGGAAAGTTCATCACAGTTAGTTGACTATGTAAACTTTGGAGTTTACATTGCAAAGGAAGCCAGAAGAAAAATCCAGGCTTTGAACGCACCATGGAATTTGCGACTGACCTACGCCGGTTGGTAGCTGGTCAATTGCAAAATTCAACTTGGTCTGGTTCGAGGTGAATGAAGTGATTTTTCCGACTTTCATTTCTCTCTGTTTTGCAGTTCAGATAATAATTGTATGAAAATTATTAAATTTGATGTCAATCGCAGATATTTCAAAATTCTGTTCATGTTACAGCCAATACAATGAGCTCTACACATGCATCGAACTTAAGGTTCCAGGGGGCCTGAATGTGATTCCAAAATTTCTCTCACTTGATCCGCAACCATGCCTGAAGTGAAGGAGAATGATCACACAGAAATAAAAATGACTGCCATCTCTTCTCTTTGAAATTATGTAAAAGAACACTGTCATCCATTGCACTTCACTCCATACATGCATTTACTCAAAAGCAAATCAAACAGGCACGACGTTAACGGAACTGTGCAACATTTGTTCTGTTAGTAGAATTGCTCATTCTTCTCAGACACCCAAGTTGTGCTTGATACCCCAGAACTTTTTCGAGCTTTTGGGCCTGGGTACTTTCCCAATTGAGGAAATAATATTATTGTCTGCAAAATGAAAGCTGCTGGCTTTAGATTACTAGAATACATCTCTGTGATGTCAAGCCCCTGATGGAAATGTGTGACCACATTTTAGCGAACAATCACACTGATCACCAGGTTTTTTTCATTTGTTTCTACTTACTTATCATCTTTCCTTTTATTAGATGTTGAGCAAGAGAAAAGAGGAAGGGTAAGTTATATGAAAATGTTCTGTTTATATAGAGGATATTACACGGCTGGGAAGAAATATGAAATTTATCATCTACTGTATATGTACATGTTCCAGCAATCGGCAAAGTCCCTTTTGACTTACCGGGACATTGTATGGCTGCTTCTAAAGGTGGTCTATAAGCTTTTTAAGAGACACTATGCTAAGCCGGTCACTTCTTCTGGAGAGAATAGGACAACCACAACACCAGGGACTTCATCCCCTACTCTTTTGAAATAGTGCGTGGGATCTTTAACGTCCCAGAGTTTATGAACAAAGGTTGTGAGACAGGGCCTACGGTTTATAGTCCTTATCCAAGAAGACTTGAAAAGTCTAACCATTTGCAGATGAAATTACAAAGTCAGCACTTTCTCCTCAGTTATTTTAAGATCCTGAGTGTTGATCCAGCCGGGGTTTGAAGCCGCAAACTCCCGCATGACAGCCCGATGCTCAACCAACTGATCCACTGGTGTGCTGTTTTTAAAAAATTTTCTCTTTGAGGGTTGAAAAATATTTCATGAGCATCAAACTTGTGAAATATTTTTAACACGAGAAAAGAAATGTCATATCTTTAAGTGGTCATGTAATGTTCTGCTTATCATATAAACCCTCATGAAATACTAAGCCATTTCACTTAACATTTTTTGTACTCCTAACGTAGTTCTAACAGCGGCACGGTTTATTGTGTAACCATAGCAATGGTGATCTTTTCATGCGCGAAGATAACATGTTTTTTGCGCAAAAGCTCACCTGGTATTTCATTGGTGTTTATGCAATAAATTGTTCTATGTCAGAGCCTTGTAAATCAATGTGTTAATTAATCCTCTTTGGTGTTTATTTCAGTGGTGGAGACAGGGGAGAGTCCGAAAGCAAGAGAAGGAAACATTGACGAAAGTCAAATTCAAAACACTTGTTGTGGAACTCTATCACACCTTGAAATTTTTTTTTAACATTTCCTGGCACAACCACCATTCTTTTCATTACGATTTGTAGGGGCCAACAGAGCACATTTCATGTGAAACATTGCTATTGTTTTGGAACTGTTTCAAAATGACTTCAGTCCTTTGTCATGGGCAGCTACCATTGTGTTAGATAAGGATATGAAAGTACATCTTTTGTATGTGGAAAAGTTGAGACTGGGAAAAGCCAAGCATGGGTGATGTCACACTGGCCAAATTTGCAATTAATTTTGTGGTCAGCTTGCGAGAAAGAACTCCAGCAATACTGTAGGGTCACCAAATATGACAGACAAAAATTCTTACTGAGTTTTATCATATCACACTTGTTTTAATTTTGGTAGATGATGATCACATCTGTAGTCTTACACAGAATAGTACTGGTTCCAAAGGTGTCTTGGATAAATAAAATACAAATCCTATGAATTTAAACTCTCATCCTCTGCAATTTGATGTACATTCCTAATAGAAGACCAATCTCCCTACTCCCCATTTACAGAAGTATTATGTTCGGTTACCAGAGTTTCTTTTTGTAGTCTTTTTGGTTGTGTTTTTCAAGACATGCAATTTCCTTTAATGGACAAGTTTATTGCAATTCTCCGAAGCCCACTGGAGTGAGACCATTTGAAACCATGAAAAAAATATTCAACCGACAAATCCCTAGAATGATTAGCATACACTTGATTCTAAAATCACTGCCAATTTAACATTCTGTTTTTAATTTCATGCTGGCTCTTGTTACCTAAAAATGTATCTTTTCAACTTTTGGGTATATACCAACTTTTGTACGAGAGAAGGTGGCTCCATTCTTAGACAAAAAAAGAGTTCTGTCCTTTTAGCCCATAACTTCCAAAAAGGCTACCATAAATACCCCCATTGAATCCAGTGGTCTTCAGGAGGAGGTGCCCATAATCCATGTATAAAAATTATTTTGTGGCTGGGAGAGGGTAGACGGAGAGGCCATCATAGAGATTTTAAAGACGTGAACAAGAAAGCTAAAAAATTCTGAACGATTTCGTCCAGAACTGTTAAGGGGTTTGTAAAACTCACTAAAAAAAACGACGGCGGCCTGAAATCGGTTGCAATTCCGTGTTGCGGAGATTCTGGCATATTGCGACAATCACACCCCACGTCGTCATTCAAGCCTACAGCAGACATCAAGTTGGCGAGTTTTCTTGTTGGGGGAAGACACATTAGGCTTTTTAGCGTCACCCTAAAAATCGTACCATTATGCTGAAAATTATGCTCGAACCTGCGAATCTCCCAACAGCGATTGTGTTGTATCAGAAATCCATAATGGGTTTCTGGTTATATAAACAATCTTTTGTCTTGTTTGTCACGCGGTTTTGTTTTGCGGCAAATGATGTGAAAGAGATTACTGTGCATGTAATTTCAGTTTTAATTGTTGATTAAAATTGTCGGTTTTGCACTTATCTCGGAATCAAACACACACGCACACACACACACACTGAGAAAGTTGTATATTGCGCGGGTAAGCAACTAACACAAATACATTAAAAGCTCCTATCTACGATGGTGGGCAAAGGGAACTTCAAGCCCGCGCCAGTGCCAAAAACATGATGAAACAGCGTCACAAAATTGCATGTACTCATACGAAACACTCCGGCAGAAAACAATAGAAAAATCCAGGGACGTGCCCGGGAGGGCAGGAAAAACCTCCACGAGGGAGCAAATCTGGCACCTCCCCTCTCCCCCAATAAAAAAGAACCAACGCTCGCTTAATTAAACGCCTAAAGAAGAAGAAACCACGAGTAAATCTTGGAGTGGAATACGTAACGCAACGAGATTTAGAGGCCGCATTTCTCCAATCCGCATGCCTATCGATCAGGGGCTGGTTCCTGAAAGGTGTAATAACTCTATGCCAGGGATAAACGTGCCTTATTCCGGCAAATTTATCCCTGGAATAGAGTTATTCCTCCTTTCAGGAACCGGCCCCAGATCATTACCGAGAAACCTGCAAGCAGGATTAGAAGCTGCTCCTGACTTAATACTGTGGAGGCCAAAAAGGCCGACATCAGCGACAAAAGAGCGTAAAAGACTTCTTAAAATCATCCCTAACAGTCGAATACGACACACCCTTGGATTCGTGGAAACGCTCCTTTGATTTACACTTCATTATTCTCCTAACTGAAGGCCAAATAGTCACTCTGAGGCAGAAGCGCCAACAGCTTTTCAGTAACAGCCACAGGGCAAGTGACTTTACCCTATCTCACAAGAGTAGAGGCTTCAATAGAAGGCGGCAACCGGCGATAGACCGCCGGGTACTTTGGTCCATTCCGCCACCTATGTCGCACAACCATTTGAAAGTTTTGCTGTGTAGATGTTTTTCTACCGTTCTCTATCACGAAAATAAAATCGCTTTACTTTCTTCAATAAACTCCGAATTATGGAGTTTTTTTTCTCAAGAAAAAAAAGTCTACATATTCAAACAAACGTAAGGAAAAATCGTGTACATCGCATATTTAGGGGTTAGTGTTCAATTTACATGACATTCTGCCTATAATGTATTTAAATACTAATAAACCAGCAATTTCTTTCGATAATGACTGTACTTGCAGTGTTTTATTGCCTAATTTCCATTGGTAAAGGCGCTTTAGGCTTGATCGGTCTCGCCAAACCACGCTTAGCGCCTTCTAGTGTCGTCTTCACGAGAGGATGATCAGTAGGGAAAGCAACGAAACCTCCCAACTTGTGCGCCCAGGTGATACTGCACACCAAACCCTCAACTGAGAGTGGAAGGACCAAGATCTCTCTCCCTAGCCGTGATCGCCAACTCAGTCAGAAACAACGCGACATGAACTGGCTCAGCAGGCACCACAGTAGCCTCCCACGCAGACGTCCTTGGGGTTTCGTCACGCATTTCCTCCCCCACGAACGTAGGGTTTCGTCACGCATTTCCTCCCCCACGTTCGTGGGGTTTCGTCACGCATTTTCCTCCCCCACGAACGAGGGGTTTCGTCACGCATTTCCTCCTCCACGAACGTGGGGGAGGAAATGCGTGACGAAACCCTAAGGACGTCTGCGTGGGAGGGTAGCATCACAGGTGCGCCAACTTTGGACAAAGCCCATGTGTACACCATCGTAAAAAGCACGTACGGAGCTCACGTACGGTACTTGCGCACCGTCGAGGCAGCCTTGGCACTGAATTGCAAGCCAATCAAATCACGAAGCATTTGCCGGAGTGAGAAATCTTCTAGGCACTCGAATGACGCCCATGCATCCGTGCGCAAGATTTCTGAAAGAGACTAAGATAACGGAAAGTGAGTACATGAAAGAACAAAACAGCTGCCAACACAATCAATTCTATTCTCTTTCGCTTCGCTCAGCCGAATAGAAAACATTTCTATTATTTGTATAGAAGAGACAAGTAACAAACAAATAGTGGAGGAAGCCGCCAGCAATGGTCGAGTTTATTTACAAAAAACTGAGCCGGGGACACACTGGATACAGGTTACAAGCCAAGGAATATAAGAAAAAAGTCATACGCTACTTAAAACGACAATAAAAAATAGTAAGGAAAAAACAGCCGCTAGTAAACTGGTCGGCGTCAAGTGGTGTGACATTCACAAGGAGTGGTATATAAAGGCCTAATTATCCCAATGGAAACTAATACCAAGCAACCTAATTAGACACCTAAAAGAAATACATACTACCGCATTGGCGAACCGGAAATGAATGACGGGTAATCCGCAAAAAACGAGCTATGAAAGCAAGCCACACACACCAATGCGGTGACAAATCATCGCACAAAGGCGAACCGCTATAAACAAAGGGGGCTAAAAAACACCAAGTGTGATTCAAGAACGACTACGCCTAGCCATTAATAACGGCATCCCGCACCAAAACGGTGACGCAAGCGCAACAGCGCGACTCGACGCTAAACAGCGCTCTCGGCTACGACACAAGCTGCCCACGCCCAAGCGAAGACACTCGCGCAAAGGCAAAATGCCTCATTCCAAGACGGCTAAAGCACACAAATGCAGACTCAAACTCAAATACGCACTCACGAAAAAACGGGAGCGACGCTCAATGGCGCGACTTGCCGCCACATGCGGATCTACACACAAAAGTGGCTAATCTTGAACAATAAAAAGCAGTGCCGCAAGCAACAACAAATACTCTCAAACAAAGAAATCAAGTCGATGCGCCAACATGTTAAAATTCGGACAACCCGAAGAAACTGACTTTTTCTTCTTGTACACAGCTTTCTGCCCGGGACCTTGTATAAGGAAGTCCGATAATCTCGGTAAGGAGAAAACCTATTTCACAAAAGGCTTTAACTTGAAAGCACTAGAGTGAAAAAAAGGCCAAAAAAAGACCAGAAGGCCATTCGAGAATAACTAATGTACCACGACCCTGGTAACTATGCAGCTTTCTGTAGGGTGACTCTATGAGACTGACTGGAGGACAAAGCCAATTATTGCCACAGCTGCAGTCTTGGGCGAATGCATCAAGGCCAGAACTGCCAGGAGACGCACACCTTGAGCTAAACGAAGGTAACTGAGCATTCGCAAGAATGAGGGCCCCATTTAGCGTCCAAAAGTCTAAAAACGGAAGGATTCAGAGACCAGTCCTCGTCCGAGTATCCGTTAGCCCATTCTGCTCACGAGGAATCCATTCCACGTTTCTAACAAAATACTATTCTAAGGCAAAAACGTAAAATGTCTAAAGTGATGCGCTGCAGCACACGATCAGAGCTACCGATTGCAAAAATTGTCGCAGCACCTTGATTGTCCGTGAAAATGATGTTAACACTTTTATGGTGCAACTTAACAACATAGGAAAAACAAACAGCTGATGGCTTTTAATTAACAATTATTCGCCGAAGGCGAAGTGATTATCGGTGAATATTCACCGATAATCACTGAGCCTGAGGCGAATAATTGTTTTAGTATAAATACACAGGTGATTATTTCAAAAAAGACAAAAAAAAAAAACACTTCAACGCGAAATCATCTTCACTTACAGTGGCAAAACGACTACTGGCAGCCATTTTGTCCGTCGAGGTGATTATCGGCTAATAATCCGAGATAGCGAGCCAATGAGAGCGCGCGATTTTGTATAATCACCTGTGTGTTTATACTAACTCCCGATATCCCGAGATGCCAATATCGTCTTCTGTCCTTACCCCATGACCACGGAACCATCAAGGGAAGTAGCGTAGCCACCGAAACCCAAATCACGAGCATCCGAAAACAAAACTGTGCACGAAGTAGGAGGTGCGGAAATGCGATAACCTTAAAACAGTCTATGTTCGCATACCAAAATCTAAGCTCTTCCAGAAGGCCAGGCGTAAAAAAGATAGTTGAGGCCCATGATAACTTAGACTCAATAGCAAAATACATTTGGCGACTGAGTAAACAGCCGCGAAATAGGACCTACGGCTAAGGCGCAAAACATAACCGAACCTGCAATTTTAGCTAAGAAACGGTAGGTACAATAGCCGTTGAAATTGCATCCCGCTCAGGCAAGCCTTTGAGCTTTGTACCTTTCTTAACCGGCAGGAAGAACTTCATTGAAATTGAATTTATGACAAACCCCAGCCATTCGCCAACCGGCATAGGTTTCCATTGCAATTTATCGTTACAAAGCAAGCCTGGTGTATTAAGATCTTTTCGCTGAATAACACTAGCCGCCGCTGCCGAAATTCTGTCCGGCTGTCCGCCCAAGCCATCGTCCAGAAAGAGCTGAGCTGCCCCAATGAGCGTCATCGCTTAACTAGGGGACGCATTAAGCAGAACTCAAACCAAAGGACAAAGCAGTAAATGTGAAATACTTGCGTTCGCCACTGTCAAACAGCCAAGAAAAAACCAAAAACTATTGACGATCTTCCGAAATATCCACGTGATGATATCCGGATTTCAAATCCCACGTTAAAAACCAATAGTTTTCGTCTAAAGCAAGAGACAGCGAAGGCAAATCTTCATATTTAAATTTTGGCCTCCGCTTTTTGGCTTTGCTAAATCTATATATTACGCAGACTATGACTGTTTTTGGCATTGAATCGCTAAGAAAGCGTATTGTGCAAATGTAAAAGCACTGGGTAAATGTTTTCAAGCCCACATTAAACCAATAAAACAATGAAATCATGTTAATTATTATTTCTCTCAGATAGTATGCGTGCTATGATTGGCTAAGTTAGTGGGCCGTGTTCTGCAGTATGGCCATCCTCGTTCCCAGGGTCTCCATTGTCTCATCAACAAAGATTGCAATATGGCCTGCGAAATTTGAAATTTTAGAGCGAGTGTTTTCGTTGTTTATGTGAAATAAACTTGTGAACTGCGTGAACTTATGATGACCTTTAAAGTGCTACTACGATCACATTTCGAAAGTTCTTGTGCTGAAAGCTCGAAATGCGAGATCTTAGGCAATCATTTCTAGGTAAGCGCTTTCCGAGCCAATGACCCAACGCGCCGGTGCTTATACCCGGTTTCCGTAGCATTAAGCGACTAGGAGCATTTTTTAACTCCCCCCTGGATGGGATGCTAGTCCATCACAGGGTTACCCCCAGCATTACGCCGGTATCCATTTGTACACCTGGGTGAAGAGAGGCACCGTGGGAGTAAAGTGTCTTGCCCAAGAACACAACACAATTCGTGTTCTGCATACTAATTAAACTGCATTCTTAAGGCAGTGAGAAAATGAAATTATTTTTTCCTCCAGCTCTCTCAGTGTTTATCTGTCAGAGTCACACCAAATAATGGGGAACCGTTAAATGAAAAAATTGCTTTCAAAATAAAGTCTGTCAGAGTCACACCAAGTAATGGGGAACCGTTAAATGAAAATATTGCTTTCAAAATAAAGTCTTTCTCTAGAAATGATTGGGGAGGCGCGATGGCCTCATGGTTAGTGTGCTCGACTCCGGAGCGAGTGGACCGGGTTCGGATATTGGCCGGGGACATTTCACAATCTGAAAGCCAAAAACTCTCTTGCTGTATACCAATTAAGCTGCATTAACACACTTTATTTTTGAACTTGTAAATGACGTCATTTCTCAATACAGATCGCTAAAAGAATATTGAGTGGAATCGCACCAAGTAACAACAATTGAAACTACTTCAACATCCCCACTTGATCTCACTTAAATCTACAAAATAATTTGTGCGTATTACAAAGTGCTAAACTAGAGATAAAATCTACTGTGATACTACCATCTATTAACATGTACACTTAAGGCT
>NC_090891.1:18402652-18430152 GCF_036669925.1 Montipora capricornis | reverse complement strand
TTGGTTATGATACTTGTCTGAATAGTATATCACTTCCTTGATACCTGCCTGGATAATAAGCTTGGTACATTCATTGCAGGGAAACAAGGCAACGTAAATGAAACAGCCCTTGAGGTCTGCTGAGTTCTTGTTAAGAATGGCATTCATTTCTGCATGGCAAACTAGGAGAAGAAAGTGTCAAATAGCAAACCATTTGATTCTTTGATGATGATGACGATTTATCACATGTGAATCAGATCAGATCAAATCAAATCAAACACATGAATTATCCAGCCAAATCAAATCAAATCAAAAGTAATAATTTTTGGATTTTGATAAGAAAATAAAACATGAGTGCCAAGATAAAAAACTCCTAGAGCAGAGTAGAGAGCCAACAATCTCAAGTCCCAGGGCAGGGCTGCTCATTGGGGAGAGCACTTGCCTTCCACTAAAGTGGCCCAGGTTCAATCTCCAGACTTGACATCACATGTGGGTTGAGTCTGCTTGGTTCTCTACTCTGCTCCAAGAGGTTTTTCTCCAGGTACTCCAGTTTTCGTCTCTCCTCAAAAGCCAAGTTATGATTTTGATGTGAGTTGAATTGATTTTTTGATCTCTTACAGTGTCCCCAGTGGACCTTTTTACCGATACGGCAGCCATTTTGATATCAATTGTTTTGAAAGAAATTATGGGATGCTCATAAATTTATAGGGAATTTAACCAACTCGTACCCTCTAGTTGATATATGTGGTATTGTAAAGTGAAAGGTACAGATTCCAGTCCGTTACTCCCAAATCAGTTTACTTCATGTAAATCACCTCAAATGGAAAGGTAGTTCCAGCAAATGTTAAGTACCGGTAGTGTTATCCAAAGTAGCAAATGCAGAACTCTAGTTGATATTTGCGGTATTGTAAAGTGAAAGGTACAGATTCCAGTCTGTTACTCCCAAATCCGATTACTTGATGATAATGATAATAATAATAATAATAATAATAATAATAATAATAATAATAATAATAATAATAATAATAATAAAGATTTTATTAACAGCATTTCCATGAGGTGGCTCTTCATCCGTTAATATCTAACTAAAGTAATTACAATTAAAACTATGCTATGTTAAAAAACGCTAATATTTACAGTGAAAAAAAGACAATTATAATCTGGACTTGGCTTTATCTTGTAGCAATTTTTTTGTCTCCTTAAAAATAAAATTGGGTCCATACAGTTTCTTAAGGAAAGGGGAACATTATTGAATAAATTAGCAGCTTCATCTTGAAACGTATTCGTGATCATTGATCTTTGAAGCTGTATACCCTTGCTGGAGAGTAAGTTTCGATTATTTTCGCAAGTCTCTAGTCTTAAATAATTTGGCCAGTCTGAGCTGTATAAACTCTTGTGTGTACTTTAAGAATATGCCATTTGCGTTGTTCAGTCACCGGAGACCAATTCAATTTCAGGATATCAAGCATTGTTGCATATTTACCACTGACAAAGCTTGCGGCTGCCTTTTGTACTCTTTGAAGACATGATGTTAAATATTCCGGAAACGAGTGATGAAGAATGTCATTAGAGCAGTTTTCAATTGAGTGTCGTAAAACCAAAACCAAAGTAATTACCTTGGCCAATCAAAAAGGTCGGAGACAATCCAGTAAACCAATCAAACCTCTATAAGTAATTACACGTAGCTGACACAAAGCGCAGGAAAATGTGCATGCACAAGCCATGATTGGTTGAAAAAAGGGCGCGAAAACTTTGAACCAATCACTGAGTGAAGTAATCATAAACCAAAGTAATTCAATTATTACTTTCAACACTCAATAATTGAAAACCACTCTATAATATAATTTTGATAGGACAAGGTTTTTCCTAATATGGAAAGGCAACATTTTTTTTTTACGTCATGCAATTCACCTCAAAGGGAAAGGTAGTTCCAGTGAATGTTAAGTAGTGTTATCCATAGTAGCAAACACAGAACTAAGAACACTTTTTGAGGATACTTAACTAAAATGCATCAAGTTGAGAAATGCTCTTTGTACAGTGTATGTCACAGGGGTAATCCCCTGATGCCCTTACATTCTTGGTTGTTTGCTTCTGTGTTTGGATTCAGAACAGCTTTGGTTTAAGAGTTTAGTTAATTTGGGTCTGGACCAGTGAACAGCTCTTAGCACTGATTTTCAATGGTAGAATGGTTAAAAGTACCAGTAAGTGTCAGAAGACTGACCAAGTAATTGGGCATGAAACCTCCTAGGCAGTTAGGAAAACAAATTGTTTCAAAAGCTGTAAATCTCATATGTTATTTTAATGGGATGCCAGAGGAAGCTGATGGGAAGGCACACAAGGGAGGTGCAAGGCTACAATCCCGGTCTAAAAGATCGTGACACCAAAGCATGTTTGAACCCCACTCCCCCGTGACAATGTTGATGGCGTAAAAACTGTCGGGCTCCCGGAATCTGTAATCTGCTACGCAGCGTGAAGTGTCCACTTTATTTTTGTCTGAGATTGTAGCCAATGGCAACTGGGGAGACAGGGATTCATGGTAAGCATTCAATGATGTCTTATTCACTTGGCTCATTCAGCAATCTTGGGATGAAATAGGACAGGGCCCATTTTCCAATGAAGACCACTGATTTCTGTGATACTTTTTATCCTTGACCAAGATATTATGTATCACTGACATCACAGCTGAGCCCTCGAAAAACAAACCTTCATTGTATTTCTCTTACGTGTATGTATTGACCACCCACAAGGTTTGGTTATCATTAGTGGAGTTGCCTGAGATAATTTCCCAGCCACTAATTTGCATTTGAATGTACTGTAGATGCCTCGTTCTTGACAGACAATACTGCTTGATGATGACAATGACGCTATAATACCCCAGTCATTTGAAACCCCTGGACACCTCCTCTGTCAGGCATAAGCTGGGACATTTATTTCATACTCACTCTATTTTGGTCCCCCAGTAAACAGGGACTACACAAGGAGTCACTGTCCCCTCATCCTGTTCCGGTGGAATAAGTGGGAGTCACTCCATGGTCAGCGACTTTCATTTTCGCACCACATAGTAAATTTGCATAGAATAGATTATCATCCCTTTGCTTCATCTCAGAACAACAGGATGCTTTGCATTGCAAAGTTTCAGTATCGCCATGGACCAAGACAGGCTTAGTCGAGAAACGTTGGCATATTTTCTGATTTGATGTTGAAACGGGAATAAAATCAATGTATTCGCTTCATGGCTGCCAACAATATATTTTGTCAACCCTTTTTATGCAAGATTACCATGTTTGTGTGGAACATTAGGAGGCGGGGGGGGGGAGGGATTTCACCAGGTTTACCTAAGTGAATGCCCTGCTCATGCCCAAGAAAGGGGGGGGGGGGGTGGGGTGGTCCGGGGGTTTCAAATAACTGGTACATAAGTGGATAATGGTTCCCCTATTCAATATTCATTACTTGTACAAATCCCATAATACACCTCCTTTACCCCCCCCCCCCCCCAATTTCTTGGGACCCCTTCTTGTTATGTAGTAAAAAACTTTGAACTTTGAAGCGCATACATTGATTTTTATTCCAATTTCAACATCAAATCAGAAAATAACCCAATGTTTCTCGACTAAGCCTGTCTTGGTTCATGACGACACTGAAACTTTAGAATACATTTGAAATACATTTGATTACAAAAATCAGCTATATTACACAACATTTCGAAGTCATCTTGACTTCATTTTCAAGTGATAAATGTAATGGTCATTTAAAGTTTAAATTAAGTGGTTGTTTACTAATGCCAGCAAACCAATGAGTATGCGCGCCATTAAATGTTGTAAACAAATACTTTCGGATGAATTGAGTCCGATTGTGTGTTCAACTTCGGCTTACTCAGTTGAACACACAATCAGACTCAATTTGCGCAAAAGTATTTGTTTAGAACATTTAATCGCGTCCACACTAATTCGTTGGCTGACGTTATAAACAACCACTTAATTGACTGGGTAAACTTTCCGAGACCATTACATTTATCACTTGAAAATGAAGTCAAGATGACTTCGAAACGTTGTGTAATATCGCTTATTTTTGTAAATTTATCAGACATCTTCATGTCCCAGAAGAAATTGCAAACCATGATTATGCAAAGTTTTTCGCGGATAAAAGAGGTGCATTATGGGATTGTGCAAGTGGTCTCCTGGTTGCTTGTCAGAGGTCAATGTTTAGATATTTACCGTAAGGATATTTTGTGTCCAACTCATTTTCACTCACTCTTGACCAAGGGAGCTCATCATCACTGCAGCCATTCGGCATTCCATTGTATCCAATTCCGACAATCTTTCTGTCCCCATTCACCACACAGGCTCCAACCTGTGAGCTGGGGTCTTTACTTCTCTGGGCTGACAGGAACGCGACGGACATGAAATACTCGTCCCAGCTTAGGTAGTTCGTTCGTTTTCCAGTTTTACGGGGAGTGCGTTGTATCATGTCCTCCACTCTGGGGGATTTTTTCGGCGTTGAATCATCGCCATCGCTTTCAACGACTTTCAGTGCAGTTTTGCGCTTTGGCATTTCGATTTAAGCTTATGTTCCTGTCTCTTCGCGTCGGATTGTTCTCTTGCAAATTCCAGTGAGACGATTTGTAAACGGTGAATATAGAATAGTACTCGTTTTAGCTCGTTATTCACCCTCAGAGATCAGTCATTTAGACATTCAGCAACTCGAAAATCAACTCGATGTAAATTTTTCCCGCGAAATTGTAAAAAAAAGTAACAACATACAAAACACGTTTTCATTGGTTCAACAAAGTTTGATTCTTTTATCCACCAATCAAATATCGCTATCTATGTTCTTTAGTGGAACCCTTTTCACGTAAACGACTACGTAAACGCCGCTTTTGAGGACAGCGGTGTCTATCGGCCTCGCTTTCACGAGAGGTGTGTTACGCTACAACGAAAAAGGCTGCTATGCAAAATTTGCATGACATTTGCATTGGCATATTTTTCCCGGTTTGGCAACTTCAGTCGGTAGAGGGATAGCAAAAATATCCTTTGCCTCTTCTTGTTTCAAAAGCCATGGAATCGCATCCAAAGATTTTTACGGGCAATCGATAACACACAATGCCAAGATTGAGTTCTCAGCAGAAAGGCTCCGAAGAGATCTTTGACGTGACACTTTCTGGTGGTTCGCCATGGGGTTTTATGTTGGACGGTGGCAGCGACTTCAGGAAAAAACTCATCGTTTCGAAGGTGAGTTAATCAAAGCAACGTTCCACCCTAAAATAAGATTAATTTCTTCAAGTAGTGACTTTCGAATGTAGGAAATAAGTTTAATCACTGTTCGCGTTTCGCCTCTGGCGTCTTTGTTTCTAATTGTATGTTTTGTCGACAGAATTGTGGGTATTTCGATTAGGTGTATTTGAAAGTTGTTAATATATAAGCGGCGAGGTTTGTAGAGTTCGGTTTTGGTATAAATAGCCTTTCCGTTCTTTGTTTATTTCTGATTGAAGATAAACATTTGTGATTTTTGGCGTATAATGTTACTTTCCTGGTTCAAATTCCCCTTGAAATCGACCCGTGTTTCTTCGTCCGACAAGATCCGTTCGATCGTTTTGTGGTTTGTGTTGATTGACGCGTTGGTTACGATTTTGAGATTCTTCTCACCTCATTACGTTCTCCAGTGTGTAGTCTAAAAAGGACTTGCATCTTATCATAACCTGTCGAAATTTTGAGGAATGAGTGTTCAAAGAGAATTTTCGAGAATATTGAATTAAGTGGACTCAATATAAGCTTAGACTGAACCAGTAGCTGACTCGCTTTCCGGACACCCGTAATGTTATGATTGACATTCGAAGCTTCAGAGATTCCGAAGTACGAATTTTTGATGGCCTTTGACAGAATACTAGTGCAGAGTTTAGAGGATTGCGAGCGTCAAAAGTTCTAAAAACATCTCTCATAGTAAAGAAGAAAGTGCTCTTTCTCTTCAGCGTTTTTGAGGAAAGACCAATAAAAGGACCTTTGAGGTTTGTACCTGACAGTGCGTTGTATCCTACATGGTTTTTGTACTACACGTTGCTATTTCACTGTCGGAAAATATCTACGAACTCGGTGCGTAATTAAAGCGGAGGTCAAAACCTGTAATTTCAAGACGATGTAATGCATTTTGAAAGTATAATATAATGACACGGTTGAATGATTTTAGAATATTTTGTTAGCATTCATGTATCTTGGCGAACAAACCCTCTTCGATGTTGTCTGGTAAACATGTTCCTTGTTATGAAGTTGAAATATGCAAGGAATCTTGTTTTATTCCTATTCATCTCCGGTTTCTTTCATGTTGATATATTCTCGGTTATAAATAATTTCCTCTGTGGGAGAAACTTGTGAATGTCAGCGCAAACTTCCTGTGTTAATTCGATTTTCGTTTATCCGGCAATATAATGTATCTACGTTAAGTATGATTAGGACAACCAGGGTTGCTGTTTGAAAAATGGTTGTTAATGAAATCATGGCAATATGTAATAATGTTAATACAGTAATATTATAATCATCTCTTGTTTCTTTATGTTTAATTTAAAGAAAATTCCCGGTTAAGCTGCCTCAAGGGAAACATTGTTTGGGCTGCATACTGCACTTTAAACCAATGATTGCTTTAAGCAATTCTCTGCTATATTTTTCATAAAGTGTGGAAATGGGATCAATATAAAGAAGAAACTGTAAGAATTTTAATGTTTACTTTTTATATTAGAAAAAAATGACTTGTCCCGTTTTCATACAAGAATGTTTGGACTATATTTCTGAGGAAAAAAGCAAATTTATTTTGACAAATATGTTGACATTGCACTCTTGTCCTGTCATTTCATGGTTTCTTGTTGGTGGGGTATATATGATTACTGTCGTTGGCTCACAAAACATTTAAATGAATGTTTTCATATGTTGTGGAATTTTTGAGGAGAACTGGGAACTTTTTGATAGTTATTTAAGTGCCTATGAAGTGAAGTTTGGTTTTGCAATTTTCTAAAATTTAGTGTTTGAAATGCACAATTCCTTAGTTTGAGTTGTCTAGGATAAAAATTTGGCGAGTTTAAGAGCGCTGAAACTTACTACAAAAAATGGAATTCAAAATGCGCAGTCAAAACACCACATGACAACAGCTTGTGGTGTAATTTTGGGTGCAAAACAGCAAGCCAACATGGTACATAGTGGGAAAGAGAAAAGTAGAAAATGGTGATATTGCATTGTTGGTACTCCTAACGATCAGAGCTGCACAAATCAGTATAAAAAAAGCATGAGGATGCATCAGTTTCCATCCAATCCAGCTGCCAGGGCAAATGTTTGAAGTTTTTTTGCAGACACAATTCTACCTCTCAGTGCGCTGCACTCTGTGCGGCACACTTTCAAGATTCTTGCAACAAGCAAGATTGTTTGGTCATCGCTACAACAAGTTGCAAAATTGTTGAGACACTTTCATTAAAAAACACCTTTTCTAGCTTCCAATGCCCACCGTATCTAGAATTTAAACCTTTCCCACTTTCTATCCTCTCTCCTCCTTTCAATGTTGACTGCTTAAGTTCCCAACATTTTTTTGTCTTACTAACAACACTGATAAGGGGGGGGGGGGGGGGGGAGGGAGGCTGCAGTGTGAGAGATAATAGGGAAATTAATAACGCCCTAAGAAGGTGAAGTGTCTCCACTATTTTTGCAACTTGTTGTCTGATTGATTGCAATAATTTTGCCAGTCTGGATTTGAATTCTATAGGGAAACGTTTCAACGTAGAAAAGCAGGAACTAAAGAAACAATCATTAAAATATCGTATAAGCTCTGAAACATTTCAGAAGTTTGCACGCGAAGTGCAAAGCACATTGTACCAAACACGAAAGGATATTAATTATTGACATACGATAGCATCGATTTTGAGTGTTTGGACTTACACCGTATCAACGCTAACAGAAGACTCCATACCAAATACTAAAGCGAGCAAAGTATTTTGCACTGCAGATCTGATGCTCCGAAAGTTACACATGGCTCGTATTATGTAACACAATACCATTTATTGTGTTTCTTGGTGACGTCAACCGGAATGGTGGCATTACAGTTGAAAATCGTATCTTCGAGGAAACAGCACAATTCAACTAGTACTTTCTTTTCTAATCAATCCAATACATTACCAGGTGATTCGTAATAAAGCTCACACAGTTAGAAATCCTGTACATATCGTCTATTCCATTTACCAACGGTCTACCATCCAAGCACGGTCTACCATCGCAACAGCAAGAAATATGATATCATTATTTTCTCAGTGAAAAGTTGTGGTAGACCGTGTAGACCGTTTCATATAAATGTCATAATGTGTAGCCGGTACACTGAATTTGTTCACTTTTGTTTCTCATCGTAAAACAAATCTCGCAAAGGATTTAGCACAATCGGGTGCTTTCTTTTGATCGTTGTGCTTAGTCAGTCATTCCAAAGAACATGGAATTAGTCTGTACCCAACACGTCACTTAGAAGACTTGATACTAAGCGTTACCAATCCCTTCTCTGGAAGCAGACTAGCCCGAAAGCAGTAAGTAATGTTACAAATGGACCTCTACGAAAGTGTATCTTTGTATAGCAATGTTTGCTAAGAATTGATTTTTCGGAAAGTGGATGTTCCTTTAAATGGCATGCGATCGCAGTTTAAGGAGAGGTTATGTCTGTTTCTCATTCGTAAACAACAGCTAATTTCGTACATGTTGCGCGTGCTTTAGATGTCATGTGTCGACCGAAATATAGGTGTTTAAGGCAAATTATTTCGAAATCGGTTCCAGGATATTTCTAGCGTACTTTAAAAAGCGAAAGGATGGAAATCACACCTTGTCGTGTACCAAATTATGCGTATTTTCGACTTGACTCACAGAAAGCACTGAAATTCTATCAAATTACGTCATACCGAAACCCCTGGCCATTTTCCATTCACAGCAGATCAGAGAATTAAACCCTTTTTTTGGAAACACCATATTAAACGCAAACGTTAGATGCCTTCCCGTTCCAATTTAAACAAAGTGACCTTACGGCAATACAGTGACAACCAACTCAGACAACAAGTTGCAAAATTGTTGAAACACTTTCATTAAAAAACACCTTTTCTAGCTTCCAATGCCCGCCGTTTATAGAATTTAAACCTTTCCCACTTTCTTTCCCCTCTCCCCCTTTCAATGTTGACTCCTTAAGTTCCCAACATTTTTTGTCTTGCTAGCAACACTGATAAGGGGGGGAGGGGGGCTGCAGTGTGAGAGATAATAGGGAAATTAATAACGCCCCAAGAAGGTGAAGTGTCTCCACTATTTTTGCAACTTGTTACAAGTAGCATCAAAATTTACTCTATTGATTGATAACATTCGTTTCTAAATCACTAGACATGTTTTTCTCCTGCAAAAATTGGTAAATTGTCCTTGTCGTGACAAGAAATTTGCGAGGAGTGTGAAGAAACCTCTGCACCCAACATTACACATGTACATGTATGTGACAAACTCAACCCAGTCCCTCAGACAATTTTTAGGGAAATTAGCTCAACTTTCAGTGCTTGTAAAATTGTCAGTTTTTGTCCTAGACAACTCAAACTTTGGAATTTTAAAACCACTTGAAATATTATATTTTAGAAAAGTGCAAAAACAAATTTCACTTCATCATAAGCACTTTATATAAGTTATCAAGGTGCCAAGTTTGAAAAGCTTCAATCGTGGTTTCTCTGTTGGAGGACAAAGTTTGTTATGATAGATAGTAATGCTTGTAAATAACTCCTAGAAAATATTCGCTTTCTTTGATTCAAATTCCTTGAAGTGTTTTTCTCATTTAGATCATATTCACTTGCTAGTGCATTTCTTAAAAGTTTAAATAATAGCAATGTATAAAGATCTGATTGTGAAGTAAATCTTCAAAAGACCGATAAAAATTGTCATCGTACAGTACTTATGTTTTGTATAGGTAATGACCAAATCGCTTAACTCAATGTTGCACCCAATTCAAACACTTTGAGAATAAAACGTTTTGTTCCAGGTATTTCCATATTAATGGCATATAATGCAAATACAGTACCAGGGCTCGAAATTGCGACCAATACGGTCGCATTTGCGACTAAAATATCTGGAGAAGTCGCAAATTTGCGACTTGTTGTCACCATCATTCTTTCGAAACAAAAGGGTTAGCAGTTGCCACTTTGCTGCTACTTTTGCTAAAATAAACAAATAAATAAATAAATGACAAAATTATTTTGTTTCTTGCTGTGAATTTTCTCTGAAGGTAGCGTAATTGTATAGTAATTTAGCTGCGATGTTACGTGCACAGCTCCATTCCTTCGATCATTCGCCATTTTCAGCAGTTTCTTTACACACAAGTACTGCGGGCTCATATTTTTCTGCTAAACCGCTGACAACACAATGCAGCGCGACGATTTTGCGACTAAAATTTGCGAAATTGCGACTAAATTTTCGTATCTTATCGCAAAATGCGACTGGATTTTTTCGTTAATTTCGAGCCCTGAGTACACAAAGAATCTTAAGCCTGGGAGATTCAAATTGGGTACAAGTTCATTGAGTTAGCAAATTTGGTCTATCTGGACTAAGTGAGCATGAGTAAAATTTTTGTCAAAGACAAAACAGGGTCATGCACTTTGCAGCATTTGAAAAAGTTATGAATGCTTATTTCCAAATTACATGAGAAAAATCATGTGATTTCTTATTAATAATAGACATGAAAAAACATCTAGATTGCCTGTATTAAGCAGAAGCAGTGAATGCATACCATGCAATAATTGTGCCATCCAGGGCTAGAATTTGATTGGCTATCTGTGGCTTTCTTTGGTCACCGACCAATTGGTAACTTATGTCTTTGCACTGGTTTACTGTACCTCTTTTCTGCACTGTTACCTGAAAACTGCATTTCTCTTAGCCAAGTGGAATGGAGAATGTTTTTCATGTACATATAAATTAAATATTAGAATCGTTCTCAAGATATTGTTTTGAGCAATGACTCAGTGCATAGTGGGTGACATCTACAACATACCTGTACAAATTCAACCATTAACCTTTTTTGGACTCGTATCTTCAGTTCGGTCTAATAGAACCCCTGCCACAAAAGAATCAAGTGAAACAAGACACGAAGATTTCTATATTTCTTTTATTAAAAGATGAAAGGCCAACAAACTGGTTTATAAAAAGCTCATATCTATGAAGGCTAATAACCCTGAAAAAAGCGAAACAAATTCAGACGCTAACTGTGAATCTGACAATTGCTATAAACCTGACTGAAAAAACGCCTATAAACTAGCTTTTTGCTGCACGGAGAGTACCAAATAGGCCAACTTTCATTATTGGTTTTTACATAGAATATTACTGACAAATTATTGTTTTTGACAAAAGATTGGCCATAAAAATAATTCAAACCGTACATGTACCTTTTGCGGAGATTTCCCTGAAGAACTTTGTCATCTTTTCTGGCATTGTAAAAAATCTCTTTTTTCAGATGATTTAATACTGTGGTTGAAAGAGAAAGCCATCATCCCAGATATTTACCAAAAGAGTATGACTGTCTTATTAGGATTGAAGCCAGAAAGCTCTTCGTGTCATAATGTTTTAATCAGTTTCTGTTTCCTAATCGCCAAGTTCTTCATTTGGTGTTGTAAAATGAGGGAAACCCCTCCAAACATTAACAGTTTTGTTCCCCTACTGTCTTCTCAATATAAGATTGAATCATACACTTACACCAAGGAGAATAAGAAATGGGATCCTTTGACAGAACTTTTGAAGTAAAGTAAGACAGAAAAGTTAGTCTCGCAGTATTCCTTTTTCCCCTTCACACTGAGAGACAATCAAACAAAATAATAGACATACAATGTACAGTGTATGTGCAAATAAATGTACTTGTAACAGTTCCGCCTTACCGTAATATAAGATATCATTGCACTTTTCAGACATGTTGTATTTAGCTACCATATACCTGTAATTTACTGCACTCTCTATTTCTGTTCACTAGTTTGTTTTATTTTGTAACTGTATACCTTTTTTTTTTTCTTTAAAATAAAAAAAATAAAAAAATAAAATAGTGGGTGACATCCTGAAAACAGGGCATCTAATATTTATCAAGGAAAGTAAAAGAGAATGCAGGGAATCATCGATAGTATATGTACATTTCATGGCAGGAGAAATCTTTTGCATTGCAGATCATGTCATTTTTTTGTAGAGTGCATTGAGTGCAGAGAAGTCAGCTACTTTTTTCCTTAAATTGAAAAATTGTGGATGCATTCCCATCATGTTGACAATGCATAACAACACCAAGTTGTCTAACTTGATCATCAATTATTTTGCTTTTGAAATGTGGTGTTTAGGGGTGTTCTGTAGGGTACAGTATTCCTAGGAAAGGAGCTGTTGTGCCTCTTGTTGATACATTACAATTTTGGTTATTTTACTGAAACCAGCTGCCAATTTGAAATACGATTGAAACCCCTGGCACTAAATAAAGTGACTGACTGTGTAAAATATTGTTTCAGATTATGAAAGGTGGAAAAGCAGATCTTTCTCAATCCATTGCTGTTGGAGATGAGGTGTTGGCAATCAATGCCATTCCTTGTGAATCAAGAGCTGATGCAATGGAGTTGGTGAGATACTCACGACAGAAACTCAAGATTACGTTAAGAAGGTGAGTTGTTTGAAACTTTCCTTACTTCTGAGCAAAGGTTGTGCTTCTTTTCAGCCAGTATGTTGACTTAAGACCCTTATACACTGTACATGTACATAGTGGACCAGAGATGTATCCAGAGTGCGTCATTGCGTCCTGGGACGCACTCGTTTTCTTTTTGGACGCATAGAATACGGAACAAAGGGTCCAACTTGATGCAGAAAAAAAATGGAATGTTTATGCAAATTACGAACGCCAGGAAAAACATGCGAACGGCGTATTTCAGAAGGAAATTGAACATTCCCATTTCTCACAACGGTGAAATGTGCGAGTTCCGTTATTTTCGGATTTTTGTAGTCGAATGATTTCATTTTGACAACCATTATGTCCAGCTTGAGGAGTTAAGTTTTGAATTCCCACGTGTTGCGTGACATGATCTGAGCTGTTTTTTAGGCGAGACAATCGGCGACACTTTCAATGTGCCACCAGTGATAATAAAATATTTCAGTCCAAGTTCAGTTTGTTGCATGCTTTCCAAGCAAATTTCAAGCATTAGTTCGCTTATCGTCAGCGAAATGACTGAGAATCCAACGGCGTAGTATGTTAAATTTTTGTTTTGTGCGACCCTGTTGATATTAATTCCGGGCGCACACGTGTCATCATCTCGGTTCTTGTTTTACACGTAACTTGTCTGTTTTGCAAATTATGCAACTTTTTCAGATTTCGTGTTAAAATTAACGTGTTGAACATGAAACTTGAATGTATTCAATCGCTTCATTATTAACATTGGCCATGATGAAGTCACTGCCGCACGGGCCGACGATGAAATGTGCATCGATCTCTAATTATTTGTTTACTCTTTTGTTCCTAAATTTCACCTCAAGTGTTGTTAAAATAAATGATGCTCTTTTACGGAAAATTGAGATTAGATCAAATATTAATTCTTGAATATTAATTAGCTGGACCCCAAAATTCTGCAATGGACCCCCAAATTTTTCAAAAAGGGGTCCAGAGGACCCCCAAAAATGAAAACCTGGATACATCTCTGATGGACTTAGTGGCGTTTGGGGAGAATTCAGTGTTGTTATTGTTTTGACCAGTAAGCTATGGAGTAAACCACTCTATCCCAAATTATATGCAATATTGAGCAAATAGTTACAAGGTGGTATTAGATGCATTGAAACATGGAGCAAACATCTTTATCCTTGGCTAAAGTGCAAACTGTATTACTACTTGAATTGGGGCTTAATTATGAACAATAAATTGAAATGCACGTAATTACTGTATCACTTTATTAGTCATGAAGTGAACCACTCTGTCCCAAATCATGCTCAAAATGGAGCAAATAATCACAAGGTGATAAGATGAAAACACAATTTAATGAGAAGTGACTTTTTTTTTAGCCACCTGAAAAATTCAGAGGGCTCCAACAAGATTCGAACCCATGACCTCTGTGTTACCAGTGCAATGAGCACTCTACCAACTGAGCTATGAAACCGTTTTCTTTGTGAGACCCGTTAATTTGTCCCGTCATTATTTTATTTGAATCTGTGAATTACAGTATCAAAGACTGTTTGATAACATTAAGGAATCCAAGGAAATCCCCCTTCAGGAATGTTAGCCCTAGTTTTGCTGATGGATTGGCTCAGTTGAACTAAAGTTAAGATTGGGAGTACTGTGCATTAGTTCACAGGTTCAAACCCTAGTGTGTCCATCACTCAGTGTCTTTAAGTAATTACATGTAACTGAAGGGAATGTGCTGTGTTTGTGTTGACACCAGCGAGTGTTTAGTCTTTCATGTCTTCTCAGATAAGTAAGGAATACAATCTGTAAGCCCTTTCTTACAATGCTTGCCAAAGAATTTGAACCCACAAACTATTCATATAGAGTTATGTACAGAGTCCTTGGTACAGTATTTCAGGCTGACCTTGCAAAGGCCATCATTAGACCCTGCTCCATGTGGGGATACTCAAAATAAATAATTAACAACATCCATTGCAAGTAGAGGTCAGGTGCCATAGCACAGTGTGTAGGTTGACTAGCAACCCAACCCCTCCTCTGATGGAACCACCTACACTGTACATGTACATCTCCAGAACCCAGCCACAAGCCCCTTTACCCAAAAGGATGAGAAACAACAACAACAACAATTAAACCAGGGCACCTGTCACACTGAAAGATATTTCAGTGGAAGAGAAATCAAATGAAATAAATACATGTACATGTGGTAACAATACCAATGATAATGACAAAGATAGTAATGATAATAATAATAATAATAATAATAATAATAATAATAATAATAATAATAATAATAATAATAATAATAGAACTAAAAACCACCCCCCAAAGTATTGTAACAAGAACCATAAGGGAAGGGAAGGGTTGGGGGGATGGGGACTGCACCGAACGACAAAAACGCTCCATTAACCACATAACCAACTACTGCTACGCTGCGAGCATGATGGTAAGAAGGCTGACTGTTGTGAGAGGACAAACCCTGCCAACCGAAACCGCCGAACGCATGCACTGCAGATAAGTATGAATGGTGGGACTGAGGAAATGTGGAAGAATGCAACGCAAATGCAACGCTAAACGTAATGCCAATACAATGCTAGAAGACCCTGTTAAACACAACCGTAATGTAATGCTAACATACACTAAAATTTTTTTGGAAGTTGATTGTAATGGAACATCTACATTGTACAAAAAAAGTGTAGAATTTAAATCGGTGGTGCAGGACATCAATATATTATTTTTGCTTCACCTTGTTGGAAAGCAATATTGGTAACTTGGTCCTAGACTGCTCACAGTCCTTTCTGAATCCCTTTGAACTGGCCTCTTTGGTCAAGCAAGCAAGCCAAGGGGAAACTGATGATCGAGAGAGATAAAGGGACCACCATCTTCTGTAAGCGACGTATTCAGAATCTCCTCGTGCAATGGGAACTTCGGATTGGTCTGTTGACAGTGGACCACTGTCAGATATTTTTGACGAGTCGATTACTTCTTGTCAGATTGTGACACTAAAGGGAAAAGAGAAGAATGATATGGCTTTTGTGGTTTTGATCATTTGTCACTTCAAATGGCTAACACATTTAACCCAAACAAGAACAGAAACTTGCAATCAAAGGCGTCCCATCAGGAAAGCGTGTTATGCCTGTGCTACCAACTGGTTTCGGCAAGACCATTATTACATTGTAATTATTTTTATGAGAGCTTAGTAATCTCAAAGGATACTGGTGACCCAAATCAAACACCAGCGATCGTGGTAATAGTTCCTTGTCGCAGCATTACCAAAGACCAGATTCAGTCAAACGATTATCTATGGGTAGTTGCCTTTGAAAAGAAGGGGAATTTGTTGAAGGACTTGGCTACAAGCAAATATTGAGTCATCTTTTCTGCAGAACAAGATCTGTCTTCTAACTTCACTGATTTAATGATAGATGATGAGTCTTCCATTCTAAACAAGAAGTTGTCCCTGGTAGTTGTGATAGTTGTAGATGAACACCACACTGTCAAAACTTGCCAAAACACTCCAACATTAAATTAAATTAAATACAGTAGTTTTTCTGTGGTTTCCTTTCCGAGTAGTTGATTGAATTCGACATGCACATAAATATTCCCACGCCATTTAATGTTTATTTACATTAGGAATAAAAAAGGTGGAACCATCTGTCATCGCTTTCACTAATTAGATTAGCAGATTCTGAATGCATCGGTTAAAGAAGATCGTGCAGTCCCTATATCTCTCTCTGTCACCTTTCTCCCCTCGGCTCGCTTGCGTGGCTAAAGGAGGTGGTTTGACTAACTCAGAAGTGACTGTGAGCAGTCTAACTTGGTCCTGACACAGTAACAGAAGATATCAATAATTATTTTATTCACTGTAAGTATCAATAATTGATTGATTGATTACATACATACATAGTTTATTTGATAACGCAGGTTACAGAATACGCAAGACTGAAGTCCTGATGTGGACCTGCCTATCTACTATTTAAAAACTAAAGTATATACATGTGAATAAATAGAAAATCAGCAGAAATAAATAATAAATAAGAATAATAATACAAATATAAATATATAGGACTATGAACTACAATTTAAGAATATGGTTAAGAACTAGAGAAAATAATTATTAAAATTTTAAATATTTAGATATAATTATCATGGAAGATTCCTTATTATAACTTATAGAATTCATTAAGTCCTCACCAGATCTAAGTCTTTTTTTAAAACATTCTAGGCTAGAAGACTTTTTAATCGAATCAGGAAGTGAATTCCATGCAATGCTAGCTCTATGCCTAAAAATCAGCCTGCTAATTTCTGATTTAGGACTTGGAAATTCGATATTCATGGATTTCCTCAGGCAGTGAGATGATTGTATTTTTCTACAAGTTTTTTCAAATCATTATTGTCTTTTTCTACAGGGAAGGAAACAGTGGACTAAGAAAGCAGTCCAATGGCCCTGTCATCACAAAGTCCACTAACCAAGTGCCAAATTTCTACAAGACAGCTGTGGAACACTTCTCTAATCATAATTCGGATTTCTTTTCCACATACAATGTTGACCGAGAAAAATTTGCGCAGATAACTCGAAATAAAAACATTTATGTATCCACGGATAATCTCAGCTCCTCAATCGATGACTTGCTTGCGAGCTGTCGCCAAGGCTCTGACAAACATCCCAACAATGGTAATTCTGCAATTAGGGAGGATACAAACGAGTGGTTGTCAAGCTCGTCCACAGAGATAGCAAATGGCAGAACAAGCCCCATTCCAGAAATGGATGGACTGAGGTATGATTTGCAAAGGTTATTAGCCCATTTATCCCTGGGAGTGAGACTCAATAGATTTTATTCTGTAAGGACGTAAAAGTAGCAATTTTGTAACAATCTTAATGAAGAGAACAAGACTTTAAAATTCAAAAAAGACATGTTTCGGCAACTCCTGTACCATCATCAGTTTGTGGATGGAATAACAATGATGTACAATATATAGTGGATTTGTTATAATTTCCATCCACAAACTGATGATGGCACAGGAGTTGCTGAAACATGTCTTTTTTCAAATTTAAAAGCCTTGTTCTCTTCATTAAGATTTTACTCTGTCTAATGCGGGGTCTCCTAGAGCATTTAAGATGTCATTGGGTTAATGATTTGTAATAATTTACAGCACATCAAAATCTAGGTGAAATTGTTAGAATCTTGTTGTAAAGGTGTCTTTCAATATGTTTATTTTTTTCGTACAAATGGTACATGTAAGCAATAATGGTTTCCACATAATAGGTTCCAAGGCTGCTGCCTAAGAGAACTTTCCAGGAACCCTTTGGGCTTTCAACATTAAAAGTTAGTAGCCCGTGTATTTTTTTGAAGAGCCCAGATTTAATCATTTAATTGAACCAGTGACCCGGCAGAAGTCAAATGGTCAGCCTTACATGATAATATTCATTTCACGGAAGATGTAAACGTGCCACAGATGACTTACTAACATATAGATTTAGCCAAGCCGGATTAACCCCATTTTGTCAGCAATCTTTTGAACT
Source organism: Montipora capricornis (assembly GCF_036669925.1). Lineage (NCBI taxonomy): Eukaryota > Metazoa > Cnidaria > Anthozoa > Scleractinia > Acroporidae > Montipora > Montipora capricornis. The sequence continues at coordinate 18,412,001 of NC_090891.1, read as the reverse complement.
CCCACTCTCCATTTCGTAGATTCGTGGCGTCCTTTTTCTCCAAACCAACGCTCTTGCTCTCCTTCTCCACTTGCGTTTTCCACGTCTTCTTTGGTCCTCCTTGCTTCCTCTTGCCCTTCATTTCGAACTTCAACGCTTTTCCCAGAACATGCCCATCATCCCTCCTCAACACATGCCTGTACCATCTCACTCCATTTGCCTTTGCCACCTGAACCACTGTTTCCTTCAATCCCAACATCTCCATCAGGTCCTCTGTCCTCTTTTTCTCCTCTTCAACACTTATATAATGTTTGGGTGCTTTAAACAAATGTCTGAAAATACAAGCTAGTGAGATTTCTCTCTAATTTTACAAGAACGCATTGCGATTACGTGTGTATAACATAAAACATGTGTACAACGAAAATCAGTTTGCGAAATTGATTAAAAAAACACCTGTTTGCTCACATTTTAGAGCAAAACAAAGAAACAAATCAACTTTTTCTTTATATCCAAAAGAGTACAGATAATTGTTATTTAATTCCAAATAACAATAAAAATTCGATGTTCATTCCTGAACAAAAGAAGAACCGATTAAACCACCTTTACGGTTTAGTGCCCAAGGAAAGAATTTCGTGGAATAACTTCTTCCACTGAGTACGAGCTATTACTGGTATTCTGTTTTGTTGTTGTTGTTGTTCGCTTTCGCTGTCCTTTTATTTCTGTTATAGACAGGTATCATGTAACCTTATCAGAGCTTCTAAAGATACATGTACATGTATGCAAAAAATTGCAATACAGAGAAAAAAGCAGCTGCATGCAAATTAAAAATGAACACTCAGCTTTAAGTTTATATCCCTCCGATGCTTGACTTGAATAACTGTGTAGCCACCGGATATCATGATATGTCAAATTGGATTGAAACCAGCAAAAAGTGCAGAAAGAAAACATCTTCCAAACCGTTTTCCACCTTAACACGAAAAGCGTTGACTGTGTAAGAACTATAGTTGATGTAGTATGACCTTGTAACCGCGTCGAGGTACAGAAAGGTGAGTTAACCTGGGTTGAGCCTGCAATCCAATTGAAAACCAGTACCTGGCCAGCGGTCAACTTTAAAAAAAAAATAGCTAAGCTCGGTGAGCTTAGCAGTCAATTGATTAAAACATGGATGTCCAATATCAAAGATGTGTGCTGTAAACTAGCATGATACTGGTCACATTGGCGTACTGTACAAAAAGGAGTGGACATATATACATACGTACGGGTGGTCGATGACGTCATGGCTATAAAACCAAGATTTCTTGCATTAATGGGTTACCATATTTTCTTAACATTGTGCTCTGTGCGTGCGCTCCTTCGGCATGTGCAGAGCTCTACTAAAAAACTGGACCAGGTGTTTACCTTGTGACAGTAAACGTTGTATTTATGGACAAACTGAAAAAAGCAATCAAATATTTTTTCAATTGAAAAGCGTTCTTCAAAAAGTAATTAAACGCAAGAGTCTGGTTTGTTTGTTTGTTATTTTGTTGCTCACATGTCTTAAGTAAAGTGCATTTGGGGTTAGGGAAGAACCTTCAGCGATCAATGGGAGATACAACATCGCATCATGGAAATGCATGTTTAATTGCATCACTGAAATGACAACGTTATCCTCCCTTACTTGAGTTCCGAATGACAACACAAGAAGAAAAAAGTATTGCTTACCTGTTGTGAGGGCTCCATTGCTGTCACCGGCCAAAAAACTAGTAAACCCTCAGCAATGAATGTCGGGTAAAAGGAGATTCACACTTGCGGCACATAATTTTTGTTCGTACAATGGTGCAGACATCATCAAAAGTCATATTTTCTTTCAGCATTTCAACTTAATTCAAGGTTAAGAAATCACATTATAAATAATATTTTGTTTTACTAGTAAGTCTCTTGAGAGCTGAACATGGTTAAGGTCCGGGGTTTCCGTTGTTGTGTAACTTTGTGCAGATTTATCTGCTTTTATGTGTGGTGCACAAAAACAGAGGAAACATCTCCTGCGCTACCAGGAGGCAATGCAACGGAAGCCCTTAGCAATATTAAATGAACAAGTTTACAAGTTGAAGTGTTGTTTATTTGTGGAATTTGCTTAGCCGCCATTCTCTCCAATTGTATCTCTTTTTCCAGCTGGGATAGAATTTACAAGGTGGGGATGAATCACCTTGTGATAAGTGAGGTGCCCGTTCTGGTTACTCGTTCAGAAAGTTGGGCGCCCATGCTCACAAATAAGGCCCCCCATGCGACCAGGCGTCTGTTTGGCAGCAGCCGTGGGTTTAGTATATTTTCAACAAGAGGCTACGGGTAGCCTTTTCGAAGTTACAATATCTTGATCAATATATTTATATATCCAGTTCAAATCCGAAGTCCCCATTCCATGATCCAACTATAATTATGGTTAAGTGCAATCGTAGAATAGTTGTTCTCATTTAAAAGCGTTGTTAGCGGCATTGACTCCTATTAAAACCAGTAAACAGATGCTTTACAACTTTCTATGATGGTACAGTGTAGTTAAAAGTATTCTTCTCAACATTCCCGGGAGCATTATAAAAATTGATTATGTAATAACTAAGACGTGCTACCAAGTCATACAAAAACACAGAAACTCGTTTCTGGTCAGTTCTTTAATACATACATGTATTTCCTTGTTAATCTGTTGCATAGTTGTCCATGGGTTTATTGGATGAATGAGGAGATGCCGAGTTCAAATCTTCTGTGAAAAGTGTCTATGAGGCAACTACTTGTGCAGCCAAATCGCAACACCAAAAAAGAAAAAGTCCAAAGTCCAAAAAAGGAGCCAAATACAATACATACATGTACTTTGTTCTTTGAACAAAGTAATAAATTATAGACCATCCAAGCTGTGAGCAATACATCAAAATGTTAAAGACAAAAGAATATATGACATCAAATGGAACTCATGGAAAATCCCATCTTGGATGTGTGTTATGAGGTTCATTTTATTAGAGCGACTTTCATGTGACCTTGACAAAAGTGTTTGCAATTTGTTTCATGGGCCAGTGTTTGGCAAGATTAACCCATTGACTCCCAGGGGTTCCCCATTGACGAGTAAAATCGTCTGGCATTAGACAGAGTAAAATACTAAGTATGGCCGGTTTAGGGGTAAATGGGTTAAAACAAAGCTTTTCCTTATTCCCACCAAGGAAACTCCTAATATGGGAAGTAAACAGTTCGATTACCCAATCACTTTACTGCGTTTCAAATGACGTCAAAGTGAAACTTTCCAGAAAGTTCCATGTATAGATGACGTTTTTGCATCAGTGTTTGCTAAGCCAATGAAAATTTGTGCTCGTTTGTTTTTGTTCCATACGCCAATTAAATGTTTTGCATTTTTGTTTACGTTCCATTTTTACGTTCAATTTTCAAGGTTTTGTGAAAGTCGCTCTATCATGTGCTCTTGAAGAAATTATAGATACAAGAAATTACTGTCCCAAGTATTGTTAACTTAATAATAACATTAATTATGATGATAACGATAACGATAACGATAACGATAACGATAACGATAACGATAATGATAATAACGATAACGATAATGATAATAATAATAATAATAATAATAATAATAATAATAATAAGTTTTAGTGTATACTAAAACAACTATTCACGGTCCTCAGTGTCGGTGGCTAGCGTTGGATATTTACCTCGCTGCTTTGCGGCTTGGTAAATCCACCGCTAGCCACCTCCACTTTGGTGAATAGTTGTTAACTATTCAATAAGCTTCTTGCTCTTCTTTAATTTATATAGGAAGTCCTTGAAGAGATCTCAACTAGATACTTGTTGAATATTCTGTCCATAATAATTGAAAACTTTTTAAATCTGAAGAAAAGAGAAGTAATATTTTTTGTTCTCTGTCTTTACTTGTTCAGAAACCTTAAGCAACAAAATTAATAATAATTATAAATTTAACCATTTTCATGTTGTGGCAACTTCCTTAATTTTGAAGAATCAAGAAGTAATGTTTCTTACTGGCACTTAAATGATAATTTTGTTGCATGTATTTTTAGTATAATTTGTTTTACAGGTGTTGATTGCTAAATTAAACTGTTTTCTCTTAGACGAATCAACTCATTAAATAATATGACTGGTAAAAAGTTCTACAATAACTCTGGTGTGCTTGGAGTTGGACAATACAGCAAACCAAGAACTGAAATTTATGGACGAACTTGGAGTTTAAGGCGGTAAATGTGGTTTTAATTAACCTCTACATTTTTAGTAATTGATAAAATAATTACCGGTATTATTTTGAAACTTTAGTCAAACATTCCCTAAACTGATCTTTTGGTAGCTGCTCAATGAACTAAAATAATATAACGGTGTTAGGACTGCTTTTTTTAATGCAGTATTAAGCTTAATTTTGTCAAAAAGGATGAAAAAGTCAACATATAATCATTGGATTGTTGTTACTTGGAAGCCTCCAATCAGTCTAACAGTTACTCTTAGACTATAAATACTTGACAATACAAAAAAACTAAATTTTGAGTCATAACAGCTTCCTTTTTATTAGTGTGTGTGATTGTGTATACAGTAGAAATAAGGTGAACTGCCTGCTATTGCCACTCTTTCGTGTACATGTACATGTAATCCATGATTAGCAGAAGTCAATAAAATGGTCTCATCAGGGCTGTCTAGTAAGAAACTTTAGGAAACAAGCTGCACCCTTTATTTGTGGGTCCTTAATTCTTAAGCTGACAAAAATTTCCCTAGATTAAATTATATTCATAATTAAAAAATTGAGTAATATTTGCAAGGCTAAAAGATATTAAAAAGTAAAACAAACCAAACCTTTTCAGCACTAAGCCATCTTCAGGGTAATTTGACCGTTTTTTAATGCTATATCTATAACTATCAGGTAACTCCCCACGGGAATTTAAACACGTTTTTTAAATGCAGGATATCCCAAGTGTTTTATTTCCCACACAGTGAACAGTTTTCTGAAAGGTTCTCCTGAAGATGATATTTTGATTCCTAATTTCCTTTTTGAAGAACACAACAAATTTTTCATGAAGCTCACTTACTGTCCCTGTGGGAGAAGAGTAGGGGATGAAGTCCCTGGTGCTGTGGCAGTCCTTTTCTCTCCAGCAGAAGTGACCCACTTGGTGGTGATGTTTCTAACAAGGCTTGTGATGTATGAGACCACCTAAGCAGAAGCAAGGGACTTTGCCGTGTGCTGGAACATGTAGATGTCGATGTTGATGCTGCAGAAACGAAAAACTAGGAAAACTTTCATTTCCAAATTGAACAAATTCACGGGTTTCAATTTCATTTTCATCATCCTTTGGCAAACTGAACAGATCAAAAGCCTTTTCAATCTGAGAGACAAAAACATTCATCTATCACATGTGGAGAAAGGAGACTGTTCTTGTGGTGACAGTTACTTCGGTTACATCCAATGCATGTAATGAAACTGAACCTGTCTGTCACATAGGTGAAAATTCTCCCTGCACAACGCAATCTTTTCACAAGCGTAGAATCTTTAAAGGTCCTAATAATCCAACAATGGAAACTTACTTTAAACAGACAAATTCATTGCCACGAGGCAAAACTGTTCCCATCGGGAATTACGTGATAGTTATAAATATACAATTGGCGGACAGTCAAATTACCCTGAAGATGGCTTAGTGCCGAAAAACGTTCGGTTTTTTTCTTTTTAAAGTCTTTTATTAGCCTTGTAAATGTTAGTCATCTTAAGCTCTAGGAAATACTATGGACAATTAAGAAAAATATTTTGAAAAATTGATATCCTTTGTATTATTTCTGTAATTATAAGACTGCAAATATTGATTAGAATCACTTCAGTAAGTGAAATTTGATGGGATTCTTATATTGAATTGAGGAAATAGACAATTCCTCAAATATTTGTGGGAGTTGCATGAGCGTACATTTTGATTTTTAGGGGTGTCAGTCTTCCTGAGAGTAGCTGGCCAGTTCACCATGAGCGCACAAACACAAGCCCTGGGCGTATACAGAAAGTGACAGTCAAAAGCACAAACATTGCTGTGTCTCCATCAAAAGGATCACCTCCTGGGAGGGAGATGGAAAAGTAAGGACAAGATAATGTGACTACATTTACACTCGAATAAATGTATCTGTTTGAAGTGCTGGTTGAAGAGGACATTGAGACGTGATCCTCTCACTTCTTATCTGGACAATTCAAGTAATTCTGTAGTTTCCAAAATCCCGTAATACATCTTGTTTGCCCCCCTCTTGGGACATCTTCATGTCCAAGAAGAAATCGAAAACAATGAATATGCAAACTTTGCAGGGTAAACCAGATGAATTATGGGATTTCAGAAAGTAGAGAATTGTCTTTTATTGACGCCTGAAAAATTCAGGTGGCTTCATTACAATACAATTTTATAAAACTTACATGTATCTTGTGCAATTATCAATACTAGCAATTCACTAGTAAGGTTTTCGTATGGATTGCAGAAATGTGAGGGGTGGGAAAGAGGTGTAGGAGAAAACAACACTGGAAAATAAGTAGCCCAATCATCTCCTCCCTTTCCGCAGCCCTTCTATCCAGTGTGAAAGTTTGTCCAATACAGATACTGGTACATAATGAAAATCATGTTACTTGATGTTGCCTCTAATCATGAGCTAATTATTCATACTAGCTTAACCATTGTTAGCAATGATTAACAATTAGACCCGTAGCCCTTGCGGGCTACGGGTCAATAGAACCTTGAGGTGAAGCCGAATGGGCTATTGACCTGTGGCCCTTGAGGGCGAAGGGTCTAATTGTTTTAGTATCACTCAACTAGTCGGACAGAAAAGGCAATAACAAAGTTAGCAAATGTAAGTTGAAGAAATATTTATTTGGGAATAAAACGCTTTTCGCTACTCAAAGACTATCACTAATAGTCCTCTAGTAGCGTAGCCAATCAAAATGCAGGATTTGCATTAGTCCACTAGTTGGGTGATACTAATTATTGTTAGCTATTGTTGGGATATCTATTGTTTATTTCCATATTTGGTGATTTGGGATAACATGAATTGTGTGCTAATCAAGACCTCAACCAGACCCCTAACCAAAGAGCAATAGAGAGAGTCCTGGGGCTTAAAGGAAGTTTATGCGGTAGTAGCGTGTATCTTATTATGTTGCTGTATTGGATGTGTATGGACAAATTCACCAAGGAAAGTGGCCGGCTTTTTTTAAACGGGAGTTGAAGTATTTTGATCGTCATCAATCTATGCAGGGTTGGTCCAGTGGTCAGAGCACTCAATTGTGGCCCAGGTTTGACTCCTGCACCCGACGCTTTCAGTGGATTGAGTCTGTTTTGGTTCACCATTCTATAACGAGTGTTTTTCTTCGGGTTCTCCGGTTTTCCTCCCTCAGCAAAAAAACAGCATACAGCTGATTCCAGCTAAGCTGTGCTCCAAGGTCATACATGGACTGTACAGCCGTCAGTTCGACTTTGTTTAGCTGCGTCGTTGCTGTATTTGCGACGGTGATCAGCGAGACAGTCATTAAAAATATTTTCAGTGAAATAGGCGACTAAAAATAGCTTTGGACCGTCCTTTCGTGACGGCCCTGATGCCACAGTTTAATGCAACCGAATAATTGTGAATTTCCCTCAATTTAGGCAACAAACTGCTAAAAACAACTTATCCAAAGATGATTGGGTCGGTCGGTGGCTCCTGGAAGAACCACAACGAGTCACCCCACTAAATGCTGGAGTTCTACAGTACAAAGACAGAAACAAAGACAAGGGCAGAGATAAAGACATAGCAGATAGAAGCCGAGGCAGTATGCGTGAAAAATCAGATGCTCAAAAGAGGTTGGAAGTCATTCTTACCTTTGGTGCCTATCCTTTTCCGAAATAAAAGTAAATTAAATTATAGAGGAATCTTTGCTGGCGTGTGCGTTGAAATAGTCGGTACGATTTTTGTCGCATGCGACAAGCTTACGACAGGCCTACGACACGAATTGTTTCGTGTAAATCAAAACCTACAACTCGCTTATGATTGTCGTAAGTCAGAAAAAATGTCGTAGCATTTTAAAAGATTTTTTTGAAACGCTACGACAAGCGTAAGTCATGTCGTAAGCTTGTTACACGCGCCTTTTCTGCCCTTCCCGATTGCTCCAAAAATCTCGTGCCTAATTCTCAGCCAATCATATATAAACAAGATTATTTTGCCGTACGCGTTTCCCGCCCTTAGCCCGGGTGCTTTCATGTATTTTGACTTCTGATTGGCCCATGGATTGGCTAAATTTAGATGCAATCAATCACATTTTGGTTGCGGTTTTACAGCACGTAATTAAACAGCCTTCTGGTTATTTTTGCAGTCAAACACTCCCGTCAAATAAGAGTTTTGGAGGTGCAGACTCCTATGGAGTGACGGTCACAGCGACTGCGGTAAAACGGAATGAAGGCGGCGGCAGCAGCAGCAACACGCTACCGTCTTCTAGAGGAACCAATCGCTATAGTTCATCAAATTTAATTCAAGAAAAGGCCTCTCGCCCTGCCCTTACTGATGAAGTACGTCCTGATGAATTGTCTTCTTGGCAACCACAAAGGCAGTGGAACAGCAATGTGTATGCAGTACCTGGTGATAAAGTAGAAGTGCGCCTACCGTGGGACCCGACAGTCCCGAAAATGACTAAAAGCGAGAGCACCTCAAATATGGATTCAGTGGATGGAGTGGATTCCTCTGTCGGTGGTGTGCGTAGGCAATGCCCTGCTCCTCCACCGAGACGCAGCACCTCCAAGCTTCTTACTTCTTTCCGCTCTCAAGGTCGCAGACAAATTCCTCAGGAAATTCCTCCCAAATTCGGAGCAGTTTCGAGGCTATCTGAAGGAACCAGCAGTCAGCCGATTCATAGTCCGTCAAGATCGTGGCCAACCGAGAATATCGTGGAGCCCAAACTTGTCGGAAGTGAAATAACGAGGCAGTCGTGGCATGCGGAGCCCACGGTCTTGACTGGTCTTGAAAGAAGAGAAGCAAACTCGTCGATATCCTCAACATCAAGCGATGTAACTCCCGAAAGAAGATCGTCGAAGAGTTCTGGCGCAAGAGTCAAGACCTCAGTCGTCATCAAGAGCATTCGCTCTCCATCCTCTTCGTCTATAGATGATAGTTTCAGTCCCACTGTGTACCGGTCGGGACAAGTTTCGCCGGAAGGGGAAGTAAATCGGGCAAGAACACTTCCGGTTACGAAAAAACTGAGTGATGGCAACGCTTCGTCCACCCTGCCACCAGATGGTAGACAATGGATGTCGCGGGGCAAACCCGATTCCGAGGCAGTACCGAACAAGATCATGGATACACAGATTTTACAAAGGCTCCTAAAGGATAATGATATCAAAACTGAGTCAACACCAAG
>NC_090891.1:18385152-18397652 GCF_036669925.1 Montipora capricornis | reverse complement strand
ACAGTTCCGAATTTACATTTGAAGAAAATGGCCCAGGGAAAATCGGCGGAAGTATCGAGCATGAGCAACCGCTTGAAAATACGTCGAGTACGGAGTCATCTTTTCTCGACACTTCCCCCACGGAAAGAAAAAAGGAGTCCAACAGGGCACCACCACCCTCTCCTCTCAAGATAACAACCTCGACGCCCACCAAGGATGACCCCGCAGAGATGGACACTCCTTTAGATAACTCCGTCAGCCCTTATAGCCGGAGCCGGTGTTCCTCCGCGTCTACGCCATCGGGAAATAGCGTGTGGAGTCCAAAGCTGGAGGCTTTGGATAAAGAGAAGGTAGGCGAGAAGCTTTCTCTTTTACTAAAGGATAACTTAAGATTGGAAGAAATAATGTTTACAACAGAATCTCCTGACTCTTGTTTCAATCAATTTTCCCCGAATCGCTTTTTAAAATTTTGTTAGTGATTTAGCCCTCTTAAGGACGGTGCCTACTAATTAAAGATATGTTTGCCCCGGTTTGCGATTATGCAGGAAATGTAGATCTTAACAAGTGTTATTGAAATCCAAAAAGAAAATTGGGGGTAACCACGCATTTTTCAAAGATAATTGATGAATAATATTTGTAAAAAGCTTTAAAATACAAAGCAATGTTGGCGTTCTTTCTCAAATTGAAGCTTCATTATCTCTCAAAATGCAATTTTCTTTTTGGATACCAAGAGTACTTACTAAGATCTACTTTCTCTGGATAGTTTTAAACCACGCAATAATATCCCTGTACTAGTAAGCATCAGCGATAGGAAATCCGAGTATCTCGAGATGCGCAGAACGTATGCGCAATAACAATAGTAGGCACCGTCCTTAAAGGCCCGCGTTCACCCGACAGACATTGCGTGTCGTGGAACAATTTTCACAAATGAAAATCTCGCCAATGCTGAAATTTATCCAATCAGATCGCTGTTATAAGCAATGCAAATTTCCAGAACAAAAACAAACGGTCGAAAGGCCTGTCGTGTTATGGATGCCCAGTTGTTTAATCACGAAACATTTGATTGTTGTGTATCAACAGTAACGAAAGGTAGTACCTAAAATTGAGCAAATGTGAATTGATTTTTTTCCCCGAATAATCAAACAAAAAAAAATGGTTAAACTTATTGTGACATTATTTAGTCTGGTCTAAAGTTCCCCTTTTGAAGGTGTAGGGGTTGTCAACGAGACAATTTTTATGTTAATTCAAGAGAAGATGAAGAGAGAGAACACATCCACCATACTTGGGCTATTATAAGAAAAAGAAATTTTGATTGGTTATCATGGGATGTCCGACCATGGACACAAGACTAAAGAACTTTCACAGCATGGCGCGAAGCTTAAAATAGATTGGAAAAAAATATTATGGGGGATGGGCCGTGGGGGTGTGTTCTTTCCCCTCATCCTCCTTTGGGCTTAGTTCTATTACCCTTTATTTTCCTTAATGACCGATCTCTCAAATGACATAATTATTCCGAAACTGTGCTACGCCTTGAAGTATGAAAATTCCAATTTGATAAGACAATCATTCAATCGATAGATCGATTGAGTTATTTAGCTATAATAGAGCTTCACCACTGAAGTATTTCGCCCTTGTAACTTATGTGACCATGTCTTCCGCGACTTCTTTGTTCCAGCATTCGTCGATGTCTCCTTGCCATACACCATAATCTTTTCTGAGGCATCACTGGAGAAGATAGGTCAGACCACAGCATCGGGATCTCCATTTATCCTCTCCCAAACAATTGCCAGAAATAGGTCGCAAATGCTTAGACTTAAGGGGTACTTGGTGTTGGATAGATTTCATCTAAGTGCATCTAAAAGTGATTCTTTGTGAATAGCGTGTGAGTTCTTTAACGCTCCTCGGAGCTTGTTTATAGTCCGTATCTAGTGGATAAAATCTAAATTACAAATGCACCACTTTCTCCTTTGCTATTTTGCGACCCGGAGTGTCGGTTCTTCTTGGGTTAGAACCGGCGACCATTCGCTTCTTAGCCCTTAGCCTTGCCCTGATCGGTTTAATCCAAATCTTCATGGTTTAGTTTTTTCCTTTTATTTAGTCCATCCTGGTGGAAAGCATGAAGCAAAAGATAGCGGACTTGAGGTCGCAAATGGATGAAATAAAAGAAGAAATCGATGGCAACGAGGAAATTGGTCTCAAAGTCTCGAAAATCGTGGAGAAGAAGGCGAGTCCAACGGAATTATCCAAATACCAACTCTTCACTGGAGAGCTTAATAAGATCATTGGTTTGCTTTTGAGTTTGACTCAGAGGATGCACAGATACGAAATGATGTTAAATGACTTGGACATGTCTGAGGAAGCAGATAGGCAACAGAAGGTAAGGAATTGTAAAGAAATATAACCACTCTTCTAATCATGCTTCTCCGCCTTGATAGCCATAAAAAGGAGAGGGAGAACAACTCTTTGGAGAGGTCACATCCACTGCAATGTCACAGGCCTATTGTTTTTTCCTTGACGATTTCACATGACGTGACAGCGGCCATTTTGATGACCCAAAACAGAGAGGGGCCCGCGTTGGTGTCTGAAACTTCACCCACCCTAAAATAAATTATATTCTTATCCAGCCTTTTTTTTTCAGTGTTTCGATTATTTACAATAACGTATTAGTGCGGGTGGTCGTCATCTCATCAAGTGTATTTTGAGACGTAGTGGACACGAGTTTGATTTCATTTTTATGGTTCTAAGAGTGCTCCGGCTTTTGGTCAATTACGGTGGCTCAGTTGGTTGAGCACCGGGCTGCCATGCGGGGGAGGTCGTGAGGTTGACTCCGGCCGGACCAACACTCAGGATCTTAAAATAACTGGGGAGAAAGTGTTGTCTTTGTAATTACATCAGCAAATTATTAGACTTTCAAGTCTTCTCGGACAAGGACTTTAAACCGCAGTCCCCGTCTCACAAATGTTCATAAGTTCCCTGTGGGACGTTAAAGAACCCACACACTATGAAGTTCCCGATGTTGTGGCTGTTCTTTGTGAGTGTGTTCTTTCCAGCAGAAGTGGCCGGCTTGGCAGTGATATCTCAAAAAGGCTTGTGGTGTATGAGGCCACCTAAGCAGAACCATCCGCATGATCTTAGCCACTATCACCGTCATCATCATGACATCGTCGTCATCATCATTAACAATGTCTAAAGTTATTGAAATGAATGTTTGAGATGGAAGGTTAACACTTTGCATCTCAGTCATTCATTTCAATAGCGACAAGGCACCGTTTCGAAAATTTCAGTCCTGGCAGTATAGGCGAAGTCTCAGAGGTAGCTCATTATGCAATGCACTTTCGATATTCAGTACTGATTATTTGGCTGATGGATTAGAAAATGATGGGCTTATGCTAATGAGGCAATAAATGTAAACAAAGATTCTCCTTTTGCGGGACAATTGTCGCGTGAGCCTAGTTTAATTGGCTAACCCCCTCCTATGGCTCAGTGGTAGAGCGTCCGAACTTGTCATCGTAGGTTCGACTCCAGCAAAGGATTACTCGGACTTTTTTTCCAAGTAAAAAATATCATCTCTTCAATGTCTGGAGGTGTTGACTAATTTTGAAACTTTTCCATTGCAGGATATTCTGCTTAGCAAAATTGACAAAGTCACTCTTCAGCACGAAGAAGCTTGTAAAATTAAGGAGGTCAACGACAAAAGAGGGGAAGCAGTGTCTAAGATTTTAGAAAATTGTCTCGAGGAAAACGAATTTGCGGATTTCCAGTACTACATTGACATGAAAACTCAACTTGCGTTGATGCACGCAGAGATTCGCGATAAAGTAAAAATGGGGGAGGAGAGACTGAATACTTTAACCTCTACAAAGATTGACTGGAGTATTTTTAGCCTGACCTAGCGAGATGGGTTGCTTCGTTGGTTCACGAATTGTCCTCGAAGGTGGTCGAAAGATGCCGAGATTATTACGATTTGTCCCCCGAGCTTGCAGATTGCCGGGTCACTACGATTTCTCGAGCAACCATCCCAAAAGAGAGGTTTAGTAACTAAAAAGCCATTTATAAATTTTATCGCTTGTTGTAAGCATATCTTTCTTGTGTTGCTCCTGAACTTAGAATATACCTACGCGTTACGTGTATGTATATGTATATGTATATGGAAAAATTTAGCTTACAGAGTCCGACGACTCAACTAGATCAGTGAAAAGTGTCTATTTTTCGCCATGCAGGGAACTAAACTTGCTTTCCAGAGGTCCTCTTATTGTTTGGTATCAATAACTTAATAGTCTTGTTGGGTTTTTGGAAATAGCGCTTAAAAGGGGCGAAATGGCTCCCACATTTTGAGGAAACGGTTTGGGCGAACGTGCCCAGTTTGGACGCAGCTCTTTACAACCTCTAATTTCATTGGATCCCTTCAGGATGCAGCTCTATTGTTTTTAACGTCATGGTCCATTGTGTTTCTATTGTATCGTTCTCTGTGTCCATTTTTTTCTGAACCAATCACGAGAGTCGTTGCGAGAGCTGCGCAACCTGCTTACTTTTCACTGATTTAGGAGAAATCGAACGCAGTGGCCCTGTCTGATAAGGCGATGGTGACGTTATTGTTCAAACCAGGAAATTTTGTAAAGTACATATTTTCAAAATGTCAAAGGTCGGGGCTTTCCATAAAATAGGGAAATTTGTTGAACAAAGTCTTAGGTCTGGTTTCCATGACAACCTCAACGTAAGACAATGAGAAAGAAAAGCAGATGGGCAAGTGCAGAGAATAATAATTTTTTGACATATAGGATATGATATAGGATACGATATAGTAATATGCTTATGTATGAGTGAAAAGCGCCTTTTCACCGGTACTGTTTAATAAGGAGGTAAAGAATCTTTTATTTATAGGTTATAAGGTTGGAATTCAAATTAAGTTAACATGTTTCTTATATTTCTCACATTTTATTAAACCGCACTGGGCTTTCGGTTTTTGGAGAGGAAGGCAGTTTTAAGTTATAGCTGTCTTAGCTTCAACCCAATCAGCAAATGAATGACGAGGGTTGGAGCTCAGTGTGCAAGCTACTGAAGTTGGTGAAGTTTCTTGCTTCTGGTCAGCTTGTAAACCTTAGTTGAATTATGTCATGACGCGTGGTTTGAAACCAAACCTGTCATTAATTGACAGGGGCAAGAAAGAGCAAAAAGACGCTCTCGTGTTGTGTACTTAAAAAGTAAGGAATTCTGGTGTTAATTTAAAGTGACTGGAATGCCACACAGAATTGTTCACAATGTACTCGGGAAAGGTTTGGTTTGCTCTGAGAATTTGTTTCATTTTCTGTCCTCTGTTTATGTTTTGGCGTTGTTTATTTGTCATTTTCCCTTGATAACCAAGCGACTGTCAGTTTTGAGGTCCTTGGAATAGATGGAACGTTCCAAACGTAATTTGTGTGAAGCTATTTCGGATGCAGAGAACGTGGCGTGGCCTCAATTTGTCCCCATCAGTTTACGAGACGAGAGATTTCGATGTATCGCGGGGGCCACGCTAAAATTTAAAAGGGTTAAGAACTTAATTATTTATATGGTTATGCTGTTCTCTGACCGGCAAAAGGAAAACCGCGAACTAAGAGTTGTCAGTTTTATAGTCTTATTTGAAGATAGGCTACTGGTGGAGGACCATGAGTGATTTATCACTTTCGTTATCTGGTTACCGTAGCCTTCAGGAAAGAAAGGCAGAGGATTGAAATAAATGGGAGCTTGTACAAAAAATGTCGTGTGCTTTTTGCTGATTCCCTGCTATGATAAAAAACTATGTTTAAACTTCAACTTTATTTAGCGCTGAGGCAATGGCGGGGACACTTTACAAAAACCAAATCAACTCTTATTAAATCATTGGTAGGTTTTGGAAAAGAGGGAGCAGGGTACGTAGAGAACACGCAAAGTCAACCCAAGGGTTGACAGGGGTGCAGGGAAAGAGCAGTGGTGACAGCACTCGCTTCTCACCAATGTGGCCCGGGTTCGATCCCCAGACTCGGCGTCATATGTGGGTTGAGTTTGTTGGTTCTCTGCACCGAGAGGTTTTCTCCGGGTACTCCGGTTATCCCTCTCCTCAAAAAGCAACGTTTGACTTGATTTGCGTTAATTGTTAATTTCTGTTTACAGTGTCCCCAATTAGTGCTCCAGCGCTAGAACGACTAGACACTTAACCTTTCCTTTTCGTTTCCCATATTTGACGACAACTCTGGGATTCTTCTGACTTTGGGGAGGTATCGGAATACAGAACATCCAAAAAATGACAATAACTGAAATTAGTATCACCCAACTAGTGAATTAATGCAAATCCTGCATTTTAATTGGCTAAGCTATTAGAGGACAGTCGACTAATAGTCCTCGAGTAGCGAAAAGCGTGACTCTTTCGTTTTATTCCCAAATAATTATTTCTTCAACTTGCATTTGCTAACTTTATTATTGCCTTTTCTGTCCGACTAGCTGGGTGATACTAAAACAATTAGTCCTCAAGGGCTACAAGTCAATAGCCCAGTCGGCTTCGCCTCATGGTCTATTGACCCGTAACCCGTAAGGGCTACGAGTCTAATTGTTAATTAACATATCCCATGTCTCCGTATCCCTCGAAATTATGCTCTTGAAAATTAGCATCTCACCTCGTAGCTCTTACAAGGTCTCACCTGATTGGAGACCACCCTTGAGGTTTAACAAAAGAACAAATAACAGAAACAATGGACCCTTGGCCTAAAACAAAAGGGCCATTGTTTCTGTTACCCTAGGCCTAAAACAAAAGGGCCGTTGTTTCTGTTATTTGTTCTTTTGTTAAACCTCAAGGGTGGTCTCCAATCAGGTGAGACCTTGTAGGAGCTGCGAGGCTACCGTCTAGACTTGGGTAGTCTTTGGATTTACAAGCAGAAACCGGTTGGTACTACGTAGGTTTGTTCAAATCAAAAACTCCCAAATGGGAAATGTTTTTGGGATCGGCGTGTACCATATTTACATAAATTCGCTCAAGTTTACCGAGAAAGTCTGGAGGGAGGCAAAATCACGGGGAAATGCAAATGGTAAACACGTTTTCCGTTTGGAAATTCCGTTTGGGAATTTTGGACTACCTTTCAAGAAATCCCGTTTTCTCCGGAAATTTTCCGTTTGGGGAGACCAAAATAGGCTTACCATTTACATTCCAACCGGATTTTTTTGGTAAATGGTAAACAACATTGGTTTCACTGGGATTTGGATAATGTCACGTCCCTTACAGCTTCAGAACGCAACACCAATTCTATGCAGAACACTCGAAAAGTATGGCCTGATCCTTTCTATAAAAAAGACCGAGTGTCTAAGATTAGACACTAAATATAGTTCCTTTCCTTTCCTTTCCTTTCAAATCCTCAATTCCCAGCCTACTGCACAACTAAACCAGACATTTTTCGAGTCCATAGCTATAGCTGAAATCGACTAACGCAAGCTGAAGAACAATCTTTAGTTGAAACTGCTCGCGACACCCGCAACCACCAAGCCGAAATCAACACCGGCCAGACAGAAATCATAGCATGGATACAACAAGCTAAAACTAAATTCGCCGAGATGCGCAAACTGCTCCTTTACTGACGCGTTCATAAGATCTGAAATCCCAATGGCCCATAACGTGCGCAGTTCAAAATACTCGATACTGCACAGGAACGGCAATCTCGTTCCCAGAGTCTTCGTTCCCCTTGACTAGGGGTCGGGTTACGGTCTCGTAATCCGACCTGCTGGTCAAGGGGAACGAAGACTCTGGGAACGAGATTGCAGGAACGGCAAAAGACGAAAAAATCCGAACGATGCATTGGACGAAGAAATTAAATAACACATACTGTTTGACAAACTCGGATATTTGCAAATACCACTCCTGTATCCGCTTGTCTAAAGACAACATTAACATGTGAAGTTTTGCACGCACACTGAGAGGTAGGGCAACCACAGTCACACCAAACAGCTAACGTTCAACAAATATCACATGATGGTTAACCTGTGGTGCGTCCGCAATGTTCACACCCCCAGCACACCCCCTCGTTAAATCTGTGTCTGGATGCGCTACCGCAGATGAGTGTAGCTTCGCGACGAAATATTCATCACCATGAGCTGCCCTTACGCCTCCAACTTGTATGAATGTTTTCTGCATTTCATGTTTGCTTGAATTTCTATTTTCGCATGTTTGCGTCGAATATTACTTCGCTTCTGTGTTCCATTCAACAGTGATGGCGAAGCAAGCCCCCCAAGTGTAGAAAATGCCGACGGCAAACGGATGTCGTACAGCGATTATCTTCAGGTAAGCATGACTAAATAGGATCAAAAGTGTATTTATCAAATTTTCTTGGCATTTTAACACTTGTTTGTAAAGGTAGCGGTTTCCTTTTACGAATAAAAATACAAATTGCTATGATTGAACTACATTCATGAACTAGTCAGCTACTGAGTTATGTCAACTTTAATATGCGCATACTAAAATCATGATCGTCTAATCTAACGTTTCTTCGGTGTTGCTGATAACTGATTGATAAATTTGGAACCAAAACGAGCTCCACCTTAATGATGTTTAAAACGTTTTCACTTTAGAATCCATAATTCAACTGCATCAGACTGTGTGCAAAAGTTCTGATCTTTTGCTTCTGTTACACTCCGTTTATCTCTAAGTGCTGCATGATTAAATAGGGTAGTATTTAACTGTCATTACCTCTTATTACACCTCTCACAAACATGTTTACTAAAGTATACATATTACATTTTCGATTGACAGGATTGTTGTCCTTGCAAATTGATGCTTAGGTTTACTTTACGCTAATATTCTTTTTTAGTTACGGTTAGGTTAGTCGAGCGTAAGAAAATTCAGAAGCTCTAGAAGTTTCAGAAATGAATTCGATTATCGGGAACAATATTGCTAGTATATTTGTTTTCTATATCAGTCTATTCTCTGTAAACATTATGCGAGTTATTAAAGTTTAATAGCTTGTCAAGATGATTAGGTTATTTGTCAAAACATTCGTCATTGTCAATGAATATGAGCACTTTGTTGGAAATCAGTTAAAAAAACTTAATTGTGATCATGCATGCCGGTGAATTGTCTAGCAATATTTCCTCACCTATACGCTATTATGCATATTCCGGCCACTTATTTGCGTATGAATTGCGCCTATCGTTATATGCCTCGTTCTTGTAACAATGTCGCTACAAGAACACAATAGTGGTTCACAATAATAATTATTATTGCATTTCTCATATCCAACAAGGCAAATTAGAAAAGTTTGAGTACTTGAAATTTTCAGCTGCTGTCAATAATTTTTCAGCTTATAAGTTTATAACACAAAGTATGAGCTCATTCTCTGATTTTTCAGCCATTCAGAATGCCTAAAATGCATCACAATATCAGAAAATTGAATAATATATATATTGTATCCTGAAATGCAAACAATAGTGGTTGCAATTTGCACTATAGGGTACTTGGCATTAAAGTACCACTAGAAAACATTCGCTAAACTTATAATACTGGAAAAGAAATTACGACAGAGGCTTGAACTTCCACTTCTTATGAAACTTCTTTAGACTGTTGGTCTTACCAGCAATATATAACTCTGTTTCATACTTTTTGTATAACATAACTTTAAATAGACTTCTAGTAGGTTTCATCACGTTTCTCCTACACTGGTAAATTACAGATTTCCCTACCAAATTACAATAATTTAAAAAATCAGGATCTTTTCCATGGAAGCCAATAGTTATTTCTTTCAAAGATAAAGTAATGTAATTTTCTTTTTTTGTATATTATCCCAAGGATGTTGTTGTTGTTGTTGTTTTTTTGTTATTTTTTTAATTTTTTATAACGTTTGTGTTGTGTGGGTGTGCGTATGTTAGTGTGTCACATGTATGTGTAACCGTTTTAGCTGTAATAACCTCCTATATGTAGAGAGATTGTATTTATTCAATGTAACTGTACTGTAAATCAACTAATAAATGGAGGAAAAAGTAGAAAAAAAAAATTAAGTGCCACTATGATGACGAAATTCGCATCTTTCCTATCTAAGCCATTTTAACCCATTGAATCCTGATAAAGTAATGTAATTTTCTTTTTTTGTATATTATCCCAAGGATGTTGTTGTTGTTGTTTTTTTGTTATTATTTTTATTTTTTATAACGTTGTTTGTGTTGTGTGGGTGTGCGTATGTTCATTTTCCACAGTTTTTCTGTCCAGCGGTAAATCCACGCGCATGCACAGATCTGCATCGGGTTTGGGCGTGCAAAATGGACGACGGTGAGTTTGAATTCGTTTACCATTTTAATCATTTGAATCCTTGTTTCTGTTTGTTGTTGTAAACAGACGAAAACAACAGAGAATGACAACATTTTTCACTTAGCAACATGCGACGAAAAAAAAGGATCATTAAAATGGAATTTAATTTTTAAAAAGGATTATTAAAATGGTAAACAAATTCAAACTCACCGTCTTTCATTTGCGCGCCCAAACCCGATGCAAATCTGAGCATGCGTGTGGATTTACCGCTGGACAACAAAACTGTGCGGGCCTCCGGGCCACCCGGCCGTCGCGGGCCGTAGGCCGCGGGCTGCTGGGCCGTGGCGGGCCGTGGCGGGCCGTGGGCTGTGGGCCTGCTTTTAGCAAAACCCCTCCTAGGTGTCAATGGGTTTTAAAACCCACTGTGACCCCAGCTCAGGCTTCCCAGGATGCCCTCAGTTGACAGGTAAAATCATCTGGTGTTAGGCAGAGTAAAATCTGCATGTATTTAGTCCCATTCTCCTGGGAGTCAATGGTTTAACCCTTGTGGTTCCTTTGCGCCTCCTTTCTTTATTGTTTTACCAACAATCTTCTCTTTGTAACTGTAATGTCAAAGTTGTCTTTGAACAAGAAACATAAATTTACTTAAGTGCTATTATGATAAAATGTTTATCCCTTGAATTTTTAGGTTTATCACATAGAAAACGCCGTTTACCATTCGGAAATATCTGCATTGGTTCCAGAGATATTTCAGTTTGAAAAATGTGTAAAATATGCAGACTGTTGATGTCATTCACTCGACCCAATTGCAATATAGCATCAAGTATATAAACAGAGGTTATAATCTCGGTCAATTTGCAGCAGAGACCATTAAAACTTGGTAGGCTTATAGTTATACAGGCAACACACCTATGGCTATAAAGAAATTGGTTCCCGTTGGCAACTCATTCTTTTCCAGTCCCCTCCAACCTGATTTCAATATTTTTGGTGATCTCAAAGCATATTTATATGCTTGCAGGATCATGCAGATGGGTCAGCATTGGCAAATATCAAAACATTTGATCAAAATGCGGTTGAGTTAATGATGTCATTACTTTGCTAATTTGCACATTTTAAAACCTTGAATATCTCTGGAACAAAAAGAGATATACGTGTATTTGAAAATAATAAACAGCATTCTTCTTCTTGTAAAGAATACATGTTTGTCTTAATGCTGTACTTTCTACTTTCTGGTCACACATACCCCTAATAAGAATGAATGGAATGTCAATTTGAATAAATTTTGTTATTTGTAATTTTCGATGTCGTCATTAATAATAAAGTATTGATTAAATGATGATATTAATAATTATGATTATCATTATTGTTATTCTTATTAATTCATTTATTTGTAATTTTGTTATTTATGGAAGAGTGTTTACTGCATTGAGAAGTTATTGGAAATTTTTTCAAAGTCACATGCTAAATTTCCTTTATAGCTGACAACTCTTCTTGACTGCCAGAACCCAATTAGTGACCAAAAAGGAGATTCACCAGTTCACGATGAACTCCTGTTCATTGTCGTACATCAAGGTATTTATTTTTTGCTGCATATAACTGTATTTTTATAAATTGCATTGAGTAATAAACTTATTAACTAAAGGTCTCAGGGTTTTACAGTAAGGCAGAAGTGCTCATGAATATCAATTTGTTATTTTGAACAGAAGCGTACATGACCTTGAAGCATGTAACTTGCAACTCTTTTCCTTGGAACAAAGCTGAGGATTTTAGTACACAATTTTATGCCCAAATATAGACAAAAATAAGGTTGAAGCTGCATGCACGGGAAAATGCACAAGCTACGTTCTGTATTTTGTAATTTCTTTGTATATGTTACTTGGACTTTAAGGTTTAATTACTCAAAGGTCTTGTAAATTTATTTTGCACATCTTTTCTTCTTCTTCTTTTGTAGCCTATGAGCTTTGGTTCAAACAGATTATCCATGAGCTGGATTCCATCAGGGAAATGTTCACTATTGAGCAACTGGTACAAGTTCTCATTTCTGTATTTCAGATAATATTATTCTTTAGTAGCAGTTATAATTATGTATTGTGTGTCTCAATGCAGACATTGTTACGCTTGAAGTTGCTAAGTGAGCTACCATTTAGAATTAACTCCCACTCAGTGGTTCAAGGCTCTGCCAGTAGAGTTTGAGTTTGCAGCAGCCTCTTGTAGCCTGGCTTTTTTTTTCAGGCTGTTTAACACATTGATCCTTGGGAGACTGAGTCTAATAATTATAACAGAT
>NC_090891.1:18377652-18380152 GCF_036669925.1 Montipora capricornis | reverse complement strand
GGTGAATTGATTTATTGATTGTTTGCTTTTTTATTTGTCTCGCTTTAGCAAAGTATTCGATTCACATGATGGCAAACAATTGGAAGAATCTGAAACAACTCCTTCTCTGTTAGTTCTTGTTCAGGTACGTTCGTTAAATTGAATCTATTGGTGATTATGAATTCACAACCCAGAAAATAATTCATTACGGGAAAAGTCAATTAAAACAATTACTTTTCATTACCAATGGGCTTCGGGTAAAACTGTTAATGCAACAAATTGATCCCTCATACTGTTGATATCACGTGTAGGAATGGCTGGAAAGGACTCCGGGCCTTGAGGAAAATGGATTCAACTTTTGGGGAAAATACAGGAAAAGTGTGGAAGGCATGCTAGACACTATGAGGACTGAGGCCGAGGTACTGTTATATTGTGCGTTTTTGTTGTGTTATCAAATTGATCTGGACAGTGGGAGGGAGGGGGGTGGACAATTGGCGTGTCCACATGATGGCTCTGCGACCGGAGAGCTTTAAGTACTATCGTGTGTAAATTTGCTGACCGATTACTTCAGCTGGTAGATCACTGGTCCACCGTGCAGGGGACAGTGGGTCAATGGCGTTGCCTTTGTTTCTGTTTCGAGCTCCTTATTTGGTAATGTTTATCTCTCCCGGAAAGGTGACTGGGAGTTACTTTACCATATGGTATAATCTTGTAATAAAGACCCATTAGTGCATTTAAGCCTCTCTAGTAAGCTTCGGTAAAGAGCAAATTGAAAGACTCTGTGAAATACATTAATTGCGTTGCGGACTTAGCTAACTTGGTCGCGCTGCATAAAATATACGCTATTAAATGTCCTATCTCGGATATTGCGTTTTTAGCTTTCTGATTGGTTCACGCAATCTCTGTTATCAGCTCAGATACCCAATGACCTAATATGGAAACCGATTGCGTCAAGTGTTGCCAAGCTGAACAATTTGTGCAGGAAGTGAAACATGGCGGAAAAAAGTATAATTTAATGAAAATTTGATAAGACAATTATTTCATTCGTACTTGTTGGATACTGAGACTGGTTAAAGCCAACGAGCGCTCATATAATAATTGTTAAATATATCGAAAACTTTTTGTGTTTTTTATACTACAATCGTGCAATTATGTGGTGTTTTTTAAAACCTTATTGCCTGTGGTTGCTTTTAGGATGAAGCGAATGAAGAAGTGAGAGCGACATTATTGAAGGACGTAAAAAAGCAAGCGGTCAGTAGGGGAGTAAATGTTCAAACAAGAGTATAATTGTCCTTTGAAAGATGGCTTTTAGTTGATATGATAGATTGAAAATGGAAACTTTTGTCGGTAGGAAATAGTATACTAAGCACTTTTTTCATTTGTGTTATTTGGTCAAACCCTCGATTTTTCCGTGACTTTTTTGAACGTTGGCATCTGCATGGGTCGTAAGGTCCAAATTCGAAGAAGGGCACAACCAGTAAAATGAGACTATAGTGTCGTTAAATCAACAGCCAGTACGGGACTGCTTGAAAACACTGTTAAATCGAGAGCAATAAGTGGCTAGACCATCACCCCTTTCAACGTTTCGTCTTTCGATCGTCGAGTCTCTTAATTTTTTCAAACCGCGCTTGACGTTCGATACACGTAGGTCTTGTTTCAAGCAGCATTGATTTCGCCCGATTAAGCAGGAATCTGGTAGAGATTGTAGTTTGAAGGTTTTAAGCTTTTTAAAGAAGTCAATTTGAGAAGTAAATGGTTCCGTAGACTTCCTAAGAACTGAGAGACAGCCGTGCAAGTCGTAGGTTGAATAAGAACGATTTGGAAGAATGAATGCCGTGTAATACGTTTTCGTCAACTGGCCCATGATTTAACGCCTGTGACGTTTCGATTACAGGACAACTTTGAGACAGTCTTCAATGAGGAGAGACACAACCAACTTGTTGCCCGAGGTAATGCAGTATTTAAGTTCGCATCTGGTTTTGTAATCCGACACCATCTCATTCCTCTTTCAATTGTTGTTCTGTCAATTCCAATCGTCCATACCCTAGTTCAAATGATTTAAAGAGCTACTGATTTTGGGCGTTTCTTTTGCTTATCACAAAACTGGTGAAATCTTCAGGTTTTTTTCGTTTCAATCAGAAGACTGCTTCTTTTGAAACAAAAGTTTTTTTTTCTGATAACTAGCAGCTACTGAAATACAGGAATTGCACCGAAAGGCGGTTTCATTGAAAACATTGTAGCTTCTTCATTTATTCCCTATTATAGCGGTGTAGTGTTGTAAAGAAATAGATCTGACTTGTCCTTTTCCCTTGTATAATCCCACATACCCGTATAAACTCCCGAATCAGTTTTAACAGTGTAGGATTGGACACTTTTTCGCCAAAAGCAGGTGATTCCTTGTGCTTGCACTTTGGCCTATACTTATGAAAAGGGCGGTTAGGTTTACACGTGATAATTCTCGTCGTGACATAAGCATAAACTTGGAAAGCTTCAGCTTCGGTCATTGTGCGTCCATCATCAT
>NC_090891.1:18367652-18372652 GCF_036669925.1 Montipora capricornis | reverse complement strand
AGCTATGGGAGAATCGTGGGAGCCAGGCCATGATCCATAATTCCGATGGTGATTCGGGGATACTCGGAAAAATCCGAGTGCTCCTTTGCAGGAGTCGTATCTACGACTGGCTTGCGATGACTAGTTCTGAGCAATAGTAACTCGTGGGAGCAAGGTCACGTGAGTTAGAGCTGAAGTTGTCGAAACGGTTTGCATACTCGCCCCGGTAGAGAAAATGCTATTTCTGACAGTTGTAGCCTGCGAAATTGGCAGAAATGGATATTTTGACGGCACGGACCAGAGGACTGGGTCCGGTTGTCTGGTGGGGATTATGGGTAATTTGTCGTACAAATAGTGATCCGTTAGGGATTTGAATCAGTCTAGGTTCAGCTTTCTTCGCCTACTTTTTTGTTAAATTTTCCCCTTAGCCTCCATAGGATAGTGGCACTTGCATAGGGTTTGGAGAATACGTTCCCTCATTCCCAAAGGGTTTTGGGTTTTCGTATCCGGCAGGTGCCCAGTGTACATTTCCTTTAACAAGTTTTTAGGAGGTCAGTACCATTAAGTATGCTTACCTATTGTTATGCTAGAGCGGAGTTTGTATGCATATGGTAAGCAAAATAAACCGGCTTGTGGCGCTTGCTGTCCTACATGCCTATGTATCTACACAGTTGTGTTGTGATTGAGTTAGTCGTGTTGTGTCTGATTGGATAGTGGAGTCAAAATTGAACACAGGAGATAGTGATAATGATTTTTAAGCGAAATATCGTCTCAGTTATGGAAGCAATTTAAGCAGCTCCAACTAAGCTTGGCTGCATTTCTCTAGACTTCCTCAAGGGCTCAATTTGTTTTCTTAACTGCGATGATCTTTCGCCTGGAAAATCGCTTCTTATCGGAAGTCCATCATTCTGTTTAGATTACTCGAAAGTTTCTTTTTTCGAGTATTCAATAAGCAATCCGCGTAATTCGATCATTCTAAACTACAACTAATTCTTGTACTGGAGGCTACTTCTGAAAGACCGGGTTTCAGATGCGATTTTACTACCGAAGCAAACTTTGTGCTGTTATCTTATTTCCTTGCAGTGACGAGCCACGATTCAGTCAACCGTTTCAAGTTCTTCAGTTGCTGATGGACATCGACTCCCATTTGATAAAGTGGCGGTGTAAGTCTTTTACAAAAAATAATTTGTACTAGAAAGGTCCTTAAGCTCTTGCTCGTTTTTTATATACACCTTATACCAAAATGGCCGCCGTTTTAGTATTCTTTTGTTTGATTGCAAATGGGCCCTTTCGTCCTCGTTCAAGGTTAAATATTCTTGTGAATTTTACATTTGAAAGCGGGGCCAATTTGCAAGGAAGCAAAAGAATAGTAAAATGGCGGCCAGTTTGGAATAAGGTGTATGGGCATCCTGATTGGAGCTATGGCAACGAAGCCGACCCAGTCCCTTGGGTAACGTCATAAGGGTTAACGCATGCGCAAAAACCTCGGAAGTGTCCAGGACGACGACCTGGCCTTCAAATGAAAGCCTTGCAAATTAGTGTTTTTTTTTGTGAATAATATTGTGCATGTTCATAGTTGTCAAACCCATGACTTTTTACGAATTTCACAGATAATCATCTAATGATGGTTCAGAGAATGATTGGCAGCAAAATGGGGACTGGAGGGACATCTGGGTACCAGTACCTAAGAGCCACGGTCAGGTGTGTGCTAAATTAATTATTTTTATTTCTGTGATGTAATTGGTCTGTGTTTTCAGCTTTGATGCTGGTGGTTGGGAAGCCTGTGATTGGTGCGTCTCGATCCGTATAAGCTCTAAAGCGCTGTCGTTGTTTCACTGTTCTGTTGGTTTCGTCAATAAGTCATTTGCATTTTTGCATTTTGCCGATGGTAGTTGGCAACACTTCAGTGAAGCATGTTCTAAGTTTGTAAACCGCCTTTCTGGTGGGTCGTTGGTGGTAGTTTGTACACTGAGTTATGAATTTAGTAGAGTCCCAATCTTCTTTGTTCTTTGTTCGTCTGCAAATGGTGTTCGGCAGTGTTGTCGTTGAGGTCATCGTTTTTAGTCGCCCGTTTGTGTTCAGTCAGCCGTGGTTTCAAATTCCTACCGGTCTCGTCATTGCAAAAGATCATCTGGCAGATGCAGCATGAGATCTTGTAAACTGCTCCAAGTCTGTTGTTGAGTTCGATTTATCTTTCACGTTAGCAAATAACTGCACTAAGGTCTTAATAGGTTTGTGAGTCATGCCTATATTAACTTACCATTCTTCTCCAATCTCTTTGATAAACTGAATGTCTGTATCATGATGTTCTGTCCGTTCAGATGTCTATGGAATTATTTACTTAACGTTTGGTTTGGTAGCATAAGCAACTAATTAGTGATTTAAAGACAATGTGACATGTCTGAAAGCCCGGAACTCCCTTAAAGGTAAAGTCTCTGCTTACGAGCCAGAAGGCCCATCAGGCCGGCGCTTATCTCCGGTTTCCGTATTAGCATGAAGCGACTAGGAGTATTTCTACTCCCCCCTGGATGGGATACTAGTCCATTGCAGGGTAACCCCCAGCATTAAATTCGCTGGTACCCATTTATACACCTGGGTGGAGAGAGGCACCGTGAGAGTAAAGTGTCTTGCCCAAGAACACAACACAGTGACATCGGCCAGGACCCGAACCTGGACCACTCGATCCGGAGTCGAGCACTCTAACCATGAGGCCACCGCGCCTCCCACAAACTCCCGTGCTGCATATTAATTCAGCTGCGTACACACGCATTGCATTCTTAAACTATTGAATCCAGCTCTCTCAAGATTTTAAAGTTAATAATGGCTGACCATTAAACAGGAAAATTCCAGTTAAAATAAACTGGTGTCTTTTTGAAATCAAGACTTAAAACTTCTTTCAGTGACTGAAATCCAAAGAATAATAAAAATTGTTTTTTGGTCATAGTAGCACTTTAACACAGTGATGTTTCCTTTTTCTAGTGATCGCTACAAAGTGTTCGTGGACCTTTTCAATTTGTCCAACTTCCTCATACCACGTAACTTTATCCCGCCACTTAGCTCGTCCATGAAGATACGTTTGCGAGCTTCGCTAGTGGATGGAAAACTTTTTGACAGCGACAGTGCCGTGTGCAGCGACAGCAGTGAGGATGATCAAGTGTCAGCGGTAACTTTAAGGTTTAGCGGCGTCGCCATAGGGACCGGTCCAACTGCCGATTAGCTGATTTTTCATTTGTATACAGTCAGTGAAATTTTTATTTGTGAATAGTTAATGAAACTTCAATTAGATTTACTGATCTCGCTAATGTTAGCTGTTAATGTTAGTTTATATGCATGGTGTAATGAGCCCGTATTATTTGATTTTCATTCTTGCATGTCATTAGGGAGTATGAAAAGTGAAGAATGTCACGACGCTTCAACAAGAAGCCCTTGTGTTAAGAAGTGACTGCGTATTTTGCAATTTATCCGAATATTAGTTGAAAATCAATTGAATATTGTTTTTTTTTAATCAAGTAGCCGATTTTCTTGGTCGACTAAGATAGGATATTTTTCCAATGTCTTTATAAACATTTTTTGGTCAACTTCTTTCTTGTATTCTCTTGGAGTCATAAAAAATTCAGTTTGCACAATTGCGTTCATATTTTGCATGCAATGGAAGAAGAAAACCAAGATCATGAAATTCTTTGTACGAGAAAAAATGCACAACGTTTTTGACTAAGAACTTCTAGGGCTCAGTTAAAAAGCCGTTTTTTAACGAAAGAGATGTATAGCAATAGAACATCCCACCTCTATTGGGTAAGTAGGAATTGTTTTAGAAGTTCATATTTGATGTCATTCCCTTCGGTTCGGAGAAATGTGACTCGACTTTGTACATTTGTTGTCAATAGTATTTAAACCTCTCTAGGAAATACCACAAGGGCACGAGCTGTAACGTTTTATTTAGCATCCTATCGAGTTTGTAGAACGATGCTGAACGCCGGGTTTGGCAAACAGATATTGGCATTTCTTGAATAGTCATTCCTTGTAGGATATTTAAGAATTCCGTCCGAAACGGTTAACGCACGCCGATGCTTTTGTATTTGCTTATTTTATTGAGAACAAACATTAAAAGGACAGTTTCTATGTGTTAGTTTCTTTCGTTTTCAAGTCATGGTTCAGAGGAGACTTGGTCAGGTACGTAAATAGGCGAATACGGTAAGACTCCCTATTTGGAATTGGACGTCTGTTCAGTTGCGCATGCTCCAGGTATTTGGTAAAGGGGAAGCAAGAGTTGACGAATTTCATGGGGAAAGCTCGTGTTTTGATGCGTGACCTGACTACTTTTCAGTTGTAGCGACCCTGCCTAGATATGGAAGCGAGGCTTCACTTGATCTTATGAAAAAGGCCTTGTGAAAGAAAAATATTTGCGTTTTCCTTTGAATATTCCTATCTTCCCGTAAAAAACAACAACAACAACAAACTTCATCCGACTTTAACCGCCCTCCACCTCTTGTTCCAGAGATGTCGCAGTGGTGAGAGCACTCGCTTTCTACCAATGTGGCCCGGGTTCGATTCCCAGACTCAGCGTCATATGTAGGTTGAGTTTTTTGGTTCTCTACTCTGCACCGAGAGATTTTTCTCCGGGTACTCCGGTTCCCCCGATCCGCAAAAACCAACATTTGACTTGCGTTATTTGTTAATTTCAGTTAACAGTGTCCCCAATTAGTGCTCCAGAGCTAGAACGACGGCACACTTAAATAAAGTTCCTAATAAAGTTCCTTTCCTTTCCTTTTCCAATATTTGACGACAACTCTGGGATTCTTCTGACTTTGCGGTGGTATCGCGATACAGAACATCTAAAAAATGACAATAACTGAAATTAGTGTTACCCAACTAGAGAACTAATGCAAATCCTGCATTTTAATTGGCTACGCTATTAGAGGGCAGTCTATTAGAAAAAGTTCTCGAGTAGCGAAAAGCGTGACTCTTTCTTTCGTTTTATTCCCAAATAATTATATCTTCAACTTGCATTTGCTAACTTTATT